>NC_089276.1:31674196-31797015 GCF_963678975.1 Dysidea avara
TAGAAGGGACTCCACAGCCAATGCTTACCATTTGCATGCAGACATGGAATAAGCAGGTTTGATCCTTAAAAAAAGTGGAAATAAGCAAATGCAGAAAACATATCATGACACACTCCACCATAGTCTATTGCCTGCTCATTTGCAAATTGAATTTTGAGAGGAAACTCTTCAAACACTTTATCTTTGCTCAAAAGTTCCATGGTATCTCGAAACACTTCTTTTCATCATATCACATAAGCAGTCAGAATTGGAGGTGTCACTGGACAAATTTGGTTCACAAACTCCAAACTTTTGTCTTCCGCTACAACATACAAAGCTATATAGTAACATTTTGTAAATTAATACCATATCACATACCTCTCTCAATAATTTTTCTGTCTTCTGGGAAGAGTTCAATGCCATTTTAGCTGATGATGACTATGCTTGGGACATGAATGCTCTTTGACTGTCAGTACACCAGTTGTCAAGTCATTAGGTCTAAGTCCCTGAAATTAGGTTAGGTAATCCTAAGGCTGCAGCACATGTTGCTGTCAGACCTTCAGTGCTGGTCACTGTAAAGTGCTAATAATAATAAATAAAAATAATAATAAACATTGATGATTTTGGATAGTTGCATATGATGCATGTGTTAGGTATTGTACCAAATACTTTGAGGGGAAAATCAGTAGTTTTTGCGGTTTTGCATGGGGGTAGTTATCAGCGAGAAGTTTATTCTAGACCTCCATATAATCTAGCTAATACATTTTGGGAGTGTTTGCAAATCCGTGAAAAAAGTTTTTAGCAACAATGCTCAACCTCGAAAAATTTGCCCCTCGAAATAATTATTTTTGACTAGATCAGCTGGTGTCTGCCTACGACCTTGTTCAACTCCATACTGCAGCTGGTCACTGATGATTCCATGATTCACTGAAGCAGCCATGACTTAGCTAGCTAACATTATTATTAATAATAAAAGCTAATAGATCTATATACGCGCCCGAGGACATAATTTAAGCGCTGTCTTAATTATATCCTAGGAAAATAAGCGCTGTCTTATTATCGGCGATAATAAGTTAGAGTCCTTATCATCGGCGACAATAAGCTGTAGTCTTATCATCGGCGATAATAAAGCTGTGGTCTTATCATCGGCGATAATAAGGTGAGGTCTTATTATCGGCGATAATAAGGCGAGGTCTTATTATCGGCGATAATAAGGATGGTGTTTTATTATCGGCGATAATAAGGTAGCTGGAGTCAGGTATATTTTTGTTACAAACGGCGTTCCATACGGGCCAACCGGGTTCTGACCGGGACAAAATGTGATCATCCTGGATGGGATCACGTGCGAAGCAAATTGTTTAGTTGGATTGTACGGAATAGTCAGTCTGGCGCCGCCCGCCCCTTACTTTTTGAGAAGGGGCGGGCGGCGACAGACTAGGTACGGATATAAACGCGTCATAGTCAAGTTCTGATGTAGCTCAGCTTCTTTCGTGAGTCACGCCCACTTATCCGGACGACCATAGATATACTAACCCCAATTACCTGGGGTTTGTATATCTATGGGACGACTGCCTGCAACCATACGTGCAATCACGCCCATTTATCGGTGATATTAAAGTCTACAGGTATGCACTAAACCATGCTCATAGCTGCCTGCTGGCTTATGTGGAGTCATGCTCACTAATCGATTACTATTGCACGAGATAAGTCTGGATGGACTGCCCTTGCCTACCACCCCCAGCACAAAGAAAGCATGTGCTGGACAACTGAATAAAAAGGACCAGAAAGCGTATCTTGTTTTTGCAAACTTACATGGAATCGTGCCCACTGACTACCATCGTTAAGTATAGACACCCTCGTGCTTAACGCTAGTCGGCGCAAAACGTAGCAGTTGGCGCACGCCTCACTTTAAATTAATCCGGTCAGGGGTCATCCAGGTCAACAGTAGTGACCCGGTTTCAACGCTGATAGGTGAGAACTTGTCTAGACTAGTCTGGCGGTGCGAAACAGCTGGCTTTAGCTGGCTGGACCATGTGATCGAATCATCTATTTAAGGTGCAGAGCAGCTGTTCCAAAGTGGCATTAGCTATGAACAAATTGAAATAAAGCTCATCAGATTGATTAGACGAGAGAATGGATTACGTCTCAACTTGCGTTCCTGATGTGGCACAGTTTTCACGGATTCATAAGCCAAATAAACGCCAACAATCATTTCATGGCTATGATCCATCATCTACTGCGACCAACAACGAGAAGTTACAACACCAGTGTAGCCATAGGGTCTTCATCTTGCACTTTAATGGTATTGCGGATGTTCGAGGTAGAGCGATTATGAAACTGGCTGTGAAGCTGAGAGAAATGTGTGTTGATGTCACTATTGATCTGTTTGAATATGACACCCCTCCTAAGAATTGGACAGCTTGGTATGAGCAAAAGCTAAGGGAGTCAGATGTTGTCCTCTGTATGATTGATGAAATGTTCTACAACAACCTGACAAGTGGTAGTCGAGTGGTGGGGTACACTGTATACAACTTGATGAATGACCCAAACACGGATGTCACCTTCAGAGCAGTGTTCCTTGACATGCCAAAGAACATGGAGTATGTACCACCAGCAATGCAAGGAGGAACATCATATTGCTTATCATCAAGTTGTTTTGGTGTTGAGAGTGAGGAATTTGCTAGTCTCTATGCATATTTAACTGGTCAAAATCGAATACAGAAACCCAAGCTAGGCCAAATGGTTAAACTTGCTCCAAAAACAGGAAGGTTTGGTCAAAACAAAGTTAATCAACATGAGCAACAGATGCAGAGACGTCATGATCATCAATTTAGCTATACACAGTTGACAAATACCGCTTCTTTGCAAGATCCACGAAGTAGTCAAGCTAACCTCATATTTAATCTTCTAGGAGATGATACTACACAAGTCGGTGTACTTCCTTCCCATCAGAGAATGCTCATGTCACTGGCAGCAAACATGGTAGCAGAGTGGGAGGCTTTGGGCAGAATGCTATATGTCAGTGAAGCAGATTTGTATGCTATCAAAAGAGATTACATGTTTTCAGTGCAAGAACAAGCTGTACAGGTGCTTCGCAAGTGGCTGGACAAGAATGGCTTGAAGGCAACTCTAGGGGTTCTTATTACAGCAATTTATAGTTTAGGACCATCATATTGGAATTTACTGGACATTGTAAGTAAGTATGCACAAATAAGATAAACATTGCTCTTGTATATTGATTGTAATATTTGTACACATCGTACAGCATTGATGATGATGTAAATTAATTTTCTTGTTTCTCAATGCAAAATAAATTACAAATGCATATATGCATGGTTGCGTGGATTATGACTCGATAAGCTCCTGTAATAATAGTTCAGCAATAATTTATATCAAGATGCACTATCATGTGTCTTGATATAAATTATTGCTGAACCATTATATCAATCCACACAACCATGTATATGCATTTGGATAGTGTGTCATACAACCAAAAAAGTTGGTGTATCACACTAGTGTGTTATTAACTGCATGGGAGAATAAAAATGCGATTTTCATACATACGTAGATCTATGGTGTCTATGAAGCAAGACACTTTTGCTATGCGAGTGCCCTAGTCTACATACCCAAATATGAACATAATCAGGGCCGGAGGAGGGAAAATTGAGTTGGTCAGGCCATTGACTATAATGTTGAAATTGCTACTATATACATGCCAATGAGAGAGGAGCTGTTGCACAGTGTGCGAAGCACGAGCATTCTAGGGGGGTCTGGGGGCATGCCCCCAGAGGAAAATTTTGAAAATTAGACACTCAGATATGCAATTTTAGTGATATTTCACTGCTAGCTAGCTATATAAATATGCTCAAGCCTATATCTGTTGTTCTGCAGACTTTCTGTACTATCTATAATTGTAGACCTGACATACAGGGGACACAGCATGAAACTTGCTGTATGGTTCATTTACTTAAAGTTCAAGGGAGGTCTGGGGTGCAACCCCCAGGAGCTGCAGAATTTTTACAATTTAAAATGTCTTAAATTTTAAAATTGATGCTAAATTTTAAAGTAAACTAGCTAGCAACTTGCAACTTTCCCCCCACATTTCACAGGGAACCCATGCAGCATGGCCCCCTTTAGCTAGGATACAAGTACTATACAGTGAATTCACACAGCTACAATAAAAAGCTACACAGCTACAAAAATACAGTATACTACTATACTGGTTTGTATTAAGTGAACGGATCATCACGTAAATATACTGGTGGACAGTCACGAGACCAATCAGTATTCGAAAATGGCACTATGTGGGTGAGACAGAGTTTGCTCAGTATCTCGACAGGACGAGTGGGTAGTTGAAGAGGAGTGATTTCTACTCAACATCTCATCCAGATGGCCACCATGTAATGTATGGTACCGGTGTACAGCTTCTTGCCGCAGAATGAGTCATCTGGTTTGTCACTGCCAGCCCTTCCGCGCCCAGTAAAAGAAGCCAAGAGAGACAAGCCAAGGAATGCTAATGATTATTTTATGAAGATTGAATTGTGATATAAGTGTGCTGGTTTAGAATCAAAGAAGGCACCTGCCTTACACGTGATAAATGCCAACTGTCAGCACACGTGATACTGTACGTAGAACCCACAATCATTTCTGTACAAAACGATACGAATGCAATGCTGTACTGTAAGGTAATTGGAGTTACTATACGTGTAGTTCTGTGCTTTAGTTAGGCTGAGAAACTAGGTAACTACTATTATTATTATTATTATTATTATTATTAATTAGCAAAGCCCACCAGGGGCAACACGCTAATGTTCATTACAATTACACACAATACCAATCAGATTGTTCTTAAAAGTGTCAATGTCAGTCTTGTCAATATCAGAGATAGGTAGTTGGTTCCATTGAATAATTGTTCGTGGTAAGAAAGAGTATTTGTAAACATCGATTCTTGTTGGTAAGTGAAATAGCTTGAGGGAGTGGTTGGAACGAGTATATGATACTGGAACTGATAGTGGTATACAACGATCAGGTATGACTATTAACCTTCTCAAAATTTTAAATAGCAAAATAAGTCGAGTCATTGTCCTTCTGTCTTGGAGACTAGGCCATTCAAGGTATGTCAGCATATCTGTTATACTGTCGTGTTGTTGCTCACTAGATCTGAACCATGGTTTGTTTAGAACAAAACGAGCAGCCCGATGCTGGATCATTTCAAGTTTGTATATACTTGTATTGTGGTAGGGATCCCAGATGGCTGAACAATACTCAATGGATGGTAGTAATAGTTGTTTGTATAGGTGGTCTTTAATTTCTATTGGTGCAGTGTGCAAGGTCCTTTTTAGGAAGCCAAGAAGTACTCGTGTCATGCATTTTCAATAACATCTGTAAAACGTACGTAGCCACATGTAGATGTGATCGTCCAAAGATTGCATGAGAGTAATATAGCTCGAGCTGGTCAACTAGTTGGTTCAACTCCAGATTATTGGTCCGGCTCAGGCCTGACCAACCGGACCGTTTCCTCCGGCATTGATAATTGCTTACAAAAATGAAGGGGTCAGTTATAAAATGTTATGAGTTTCCTGCAGAGAGTTCTGCTACATACAATTCATGATGTAGAGAATTCAGCTACAAACAAATCACCTTGTACAAAATTTAGCTACAAACAAGTAACTGCAGTAAATTCAGCTACTAACATTGCAATTCCTACAGATAACATTTCACCCTATAGAAAATTTGGCTTTGTTCCAAGTTACCCTGTAAAGAGCTCAGCTACATACATAACAGGTCACCCTGTAGAGAGTCCAGCTACAAAACAAATCACCATGTGGAGAGTTCAGCTACATTACAAGTCTCCCTTGAGCTACACCCTGTAGAGAGGTCAACTACAAACAAGTCTCCCTAAAACATTACCCAGTAAATATTCAACTGCAAGCAATTCATCTTGTAGACAATTCAACTAGTCACCCTGTGGAGAAGAGAAGGGCCAGGGGTGCAAAACCTCACTTGGCCTCCCTTCAGATCTGCCTATGTTCACAGGGGCGGATCTAGGATTTATAAAGGGGGGGTGGGGGGGGGCTAACTCAAGGTACTAATCTTTTGGGTAGAGGTGTGCAAAGCACACTTCCCAGCATGCGAAGCATGCTGGAACTAGGGGGGTCTGGGGGCATGCCCCCCCAGGAAATTTTTGAAAAATAGATGCTAAAATACTGCAATTTGGAAACATTTCCACATAAAATTCATAATATTTTCTGCCTGTAGATATTTCATATACTGCCTTTAGATTATAGGTATGGCTTTCTAAAGCATTTTGCTAATCAAAATGTTTGGGTAGGTACAGACAACCAAGTACACGATGCACCCCTCTCACAATTGCACAACACCAAATATGTGCATGTTAGAATAATAATTATAATGTTGAACGTGGAAAATTTTGAAATTTGAACAATACAAGATTGAATCTGAGAGCATTTTCAATGAAAATTCTGTACCTGAATTAAGTATTGCCATATATATTAACTACACAAGTGGATGAATGAAACCCTTTAAACAAACCAATGCACTTCATTGTATATATGTATAGGTGCAGGCAGATTTGGAAAAATTCCATAACAGAACTAACTACATGTTTCCAGTGAATGTTCTATTAGAGTATCTCGATCTTGTACACCTCCAATGCTGATCCGGGTCCTTGTTACATAAACTTTAGCATAAATCCACTGATAATACCTTGGAAAGATGTTTATAAGGTGATTTTATGAGTATTTGTATTATTAGTGATCATATAATTATGCTAAGACAAAATTTCATTATAATACTCAGCATATTGATCAAGTAAAGCCTAAATATGAAGGGGGGGCTTCAGCCCCCAAAGCCCCCCCCTGGATCCGTCCCTGGTTCAGTAGCACACATGCAATGCCAATTAGAAAAAATATTTTTAAGGCCCATGTAGCAACACCAGTTTTATTCTTACATCTGACCTCCCTCCCTAGCCTAATGTTCATTAAAAACTTTAATTTGCTATACTCTGAAAAATATTATTTCTATACAAATATAATTATAGTCTGACAACTTATGTGCTAATTGGCCAGCAATTGTTTGGTGTCCAACCATTACTTGTGCCCAAGATGCTCTATATCAGCATTGGAAGATATCCAATGAAATGCCTGGAAGAATTTTGATGACTCCCTGTTTGGTTACAGAACAAAGCACTTTTAGCAGTTGGCATGAGATTTTCAAGGGCTTCCTAATGGTGCAAATGTGAAATTCATAGCTTATTGCATTAGCAAGTTACTATTAATTTATATGAATGCATAGCTACTGAATCAGCATGTCAATAATAATAATAATCTACTATATATGTGTAGTCTTCAGAAAATGCAATAATTGGCCACCTTGAATGGTATCAATCAGTTAAATTTGGATGGTCAGCTTACAGACTTATGGTCTGAGTGTAACAACATAATTATTAATTTTTATAAAATTAATAGTTAATTTATTGTTATCACAATTATACACATGCAATGAAGTAAAATCGGCATAGTACCTTTCTTTGTACATAATTATAGGTTTAAGTACAGCACATGAATGTGAAACTAGGTAGATATGCTTTACTAAATTGCACAACAATCACAAGATAGCTTTCTTTCAAAAACATACTATTTTAATAAATATCAGGTGCTGCAAAATTTCTGCATTATTGTTACAAAATTTAGAACTAGATACAATAGATCTAAAAACCATAAATGTACAAATAGTTGAATAATTGTGGTTGTTACCATGGTAACAAGTGTACAAAGATGTGATAATCCTTGAGAGTAATCATGTGCAAAAAAAACAGAATTAAAGTATGCTGGTGGTGTAGATCAAAAGTTACAATCAAAAATATGAAATTTAAAATTTCTTGGAATTGATATCTTGTTGCACCATAAACAGGGGCCGTACAGTGGGAAAGCTACTAATTCAGCATTGCTATCATGCTAATATACAATCTATAAACACGTATCTTTCAGGAAATGTATGATAGGATTGGCCACCTTGAATGGTACTGCTCGGTCAAATTTGGGTGGTTGGCTCACAGACTATTATTGTTAGCTATGTTGTAAGGAATCATTTAAAGTCTCCAATTCTTGTTAGGTTAGGCAATCCAAAGGCTGCAGCACATGTTGTCAGACCTTCAGTGTTGGTCACTGTAAAATGCTAATTATACAACCAAGTACTAAGAATAATACGAAACGCGGTTAAAATTACGTCATAAATAAATAAATAAATAAATAATTAAATAATTAATAATTAATGTTTGAGAAAACTACGAGGCCTAGAGACATGAACTAACCGGGGATAGATTCGCCTGTGAATGAAGGCACAAACGTATAATCATCGCTCCTGTTTGTACTGATGACTTGACCATACGTGTAATTCTATATAACGCCCAGTACCACACCCTTGCTTAATTACTTACATATTGCGCGAAGAAGATTAGTGATGCCCGTGCAGGAGAGCCAGAAGCCACTTGTGTAAACAAGAAGATTACAAGTAAGTTTTTATGTTAGTAACATCTCAAGTCTCCATGCCAGCTGCCAGTGGATTCATTCACGTAAATAAACAATACAAGAAAACATTAAACTGACATATGCCACGCTCTTTACAATAAGCTTACAGTTATGGGGTGCCATTTGTGCCAAAATAGTACAAAAACACCTTATTTATAAACTATAACCATACTTTATAAATCAATACACTACTTTATAAAGTATAGACATATACTTTATAAATCATACACATACTTTATAAATCATAGACATATACTTTATAAATCATACTTATACTTTACAAATCATGCATATACTTTACAAATCATGCATATACTTTATAAACCATACACGTAATTTGTAAACTATTAACATACTATATAAACATGATTTATTAGGCATTTAGTATTTCCACAAACACATGATATTATCGTTTGGTAATGATTGTCAATAATCGATACCTTTCTGCACGTGTAGAATAAATCCTCGCACGTGCAACCGAAAGCAGGATGGCGGATGTCGTACCGGGTTATCACAAGCTTTGGAACAAGCGTTTTTAACATTTGCTGGGGCAATAACACAGAACCAAGTACAAAACGTATGGATCTAGCATACAACAGTGTGGCTTCCTCCGTAAGCATCCATGTGATGCCACCAGTTGTCGCAAGACTTGGACATCTCAACAAGGTATCTATTGCCTGTGGTGTAGTATTGATGTTTAATTTCAATTCAAATAAACAAAGCATTGGCTGACTTTCAAGGTGGTTGGAACTCTGACACTCTGCGGTCAACTGAGGGTGACATGACTCCCATGCAATTGTACCTAGAAGTCTTCGTAGATGATTTACAGGCCACTGAGTGCAGTATCATGCCTCAAAAAGTAATCTGGATTAACAAGCAGACTACAAGATTTAATGCTAGAGGAGACGGACCTTGTAGAGATTGTTGGCATGGTTTTGTTGTATGTCCTTTTAGCCACCAATACAACTGTACTGTAAGAAAAATGCAAACAGGTTGTTAATGAGCTTATTACCCTGGAACAGGTTGTACAGATTTTGAAAACAATTTTATGAGCAATGTAAATACTAGGACAACACTAATTTTACAAATCAACAGTAACACATGTCACCTATAATTGATATTGTATTATATGTCATAACAATGTGTACAATTTTATATACTTAACACCTAATTTCTATTAAGAAATGTAACTTGTCTTAGAGCTTTTCTGTTAAACTTCTCCATACCCCTGTGAGTTGAAGATGTTGAAAGCATTTTTCCAACAGTATAGTAAGTGTCATTAGCAACAGCCATGACATCATGAAATAGGATTCCCAGATCAACTGCTTCTTGTCTTATGAAGCATGCTTTCAATAATTTCTCTACATCAAACGCCTTCTTTGAAAAATGTCACAGGGCATCAGAATACACTTGTGATCTTCTGATATTGATCCTTTGAACATCCTCATTGTTTGAAAATTTTATTGCACGTAACTGATGTTGCTGAATCACATGCTTTATAACAGCACTATCAATAGGCCCTTCTCTGGTTCCCTGATAAGCATATCATTGTATCGGTAGCTATAGAGGTGGCAGCAGTGGTACTGGTGAAAAAGGTGCAAATGGTAACATAGAGGTTGCATTGGTGTTGGAGATTGTGGTATTTGTGATGGGGATTGTGGTGTTGATGCAGAGTAAGTTTCCACAGGACTGTTCACTTCAATATCCCCTTGATCACCCTACATGAAGAATTAATTATGTAATTAGTCTGCAAATTAAATTATATGTGTACACCTCTACCCCTCTTCAGTGGAGTAGTGAAGGTCAGCTTGTGCCCGTATATAAATAATATTGTGCCCAACTGGCTAGAGAAGCGAGCCACCTGCTGTGGAGTCCATTAAAAGATGAGCTTTGCGATGGTATAGTCAATGATTTTGCACCAACACCTGTCACTTGCAGGTACAGAAATGAAAAATTGGAATCATTTTGCATTGTTCCTTGAAAAATTGACCAAATTTCACATTCAACATCATTGTCCATCATCTCTGATGTGAGGTGTAGCTTATACCAATTAGACCATTGTTTGCCAAAATAAAAGCATAAAGAGGTAAAAGCATATTAATAATGTATTCAAGTTTGGCTCTGGCTAGTTGTAGACAGTACGTGCATACTCCAAACTACTAATAATGTATGTTACTACTTAGGGCCATTGCAGAAAGACTTGAAAAGTAGTCAAATGTTTGTGTACAAGAACTCCACAATCAGCCATGCCAAAATGGTCCATATCTTCTATTGCGAACTGCGATGGCCCTTGCCCAAAGCTCATCGAAAATTATCTATTTCCTACTACATCTTTCATAAGAGAACAGCCATTGATTTTTAAAAATATTTTCAATTCCGAGTCAATATGTTAGCCACAAGGTCACATTCTTTGACTTTGAACCTAGTGCCATTAACTATTAACGCATTTAGGCCACACTCTCCTTTTTGGTGGTTGCACCAATGTTATGGAACTCTACACCATTGGCAGTTTTGTCTCAACTAACTGCAGGAAATTTTACGTATAGGCTTAAGTATTTAGTTTGTAATTGTGTGGTCTTTTGTGTGATTGTTAAATATAGCTAGTTAGCTTAAGTAGTTTAATTTTGTTTTGTATTTGTGTCTAATAATAATTATATAATTGTACCTAATACTGTAGTTTCCTTTTTTCTTGGGCACATCATCTGTGCTGATTGCCCAGTAACAGGGATGTACTGAGGGGGTTTCAGGAAACCCCTTTGGATTTTACACAGTACTTGAAAAATAAAAGAAATTGAAACTTCAGGTTTCCGGAATGTGGAAACTATCATGGAACAGGACTTTACATAGTTAAATAATAGTTTCTAACATGATGGCAACACCTGCAGCATTGTTCTGAATTATGATTTTGGTGAAAAGATTGAGATACTCTAATAAAGCAGTCAGATAATATAAACTACTCTAATGTAACAGTCACTTAGCTGTAGGGGAAACCCTTTTCAAAATTACTGCGTACGCCCCTGCAGTAATCATAAACAGATAAACTGTAGGTGCGTATGTATGTTCTGTGTTGGGGACCACCTTGTACAGGCTAGCCTTTTATGTTAGCTACCCTTCTTCAGAGAAATAGAGCACGCTTCTTTTACCCCTACTACTGGGGAATGGGAAAAGAAGCCATAGTTTTCTATAGATGTTTGGCTGACCTACTGTTTCATTGAGATTCAACTGCATACAGCTGTACTCTGGCCTGCACACTGTCCTTTTCTCTGTTGCCCTCAACAACAGTGTGTATCAGTGGTAGTAGGTCCACCTTGCTACGATCTGCTAACATCTCTCCAGAGATGGGCCACTGTGATGAAAACAGGGACTACTGAGTCCAACCTTCTGTCTCTTAGTTGTCCAGCACATGCCAACTAGTGCTGGGGATGGTGGCAAGGGCAGTCCATCTAGCCCGGAAATAACAATAAAAAACAATAATACTATAAGTAACACTTTATATTCCATTCACCCCAATTCGGGTTAGTTAATTAACTTGCCTCAAGCAGGCAACTCCGAAAGTAGCTAACACATGTAACAACTTGGTTAAATACCTTGTTGAAGAAGCAATAAGAGCCGGAGAGAAAGTGGTTGTGGAAGCGTCGGAAGCAACTCAGCATGGCCGAGTGAGGTGGCTGATCTCAGAGCCGAGATTGGCTGTTGGACCATGGGTCCAGTCAGTCTGTGGTACACATTGCTGTGACGTAGTTAGTTCTGCGCTATATAGCCCCAGCGAATGGTAAAAACACTTGTTCCAAAACTTGTGTGACCAGGTAAGACCCGAGGTAAGACCTGCTTTAAAAGCTGCACGTGCGAAGATTTATTCTACACGTGCGCGAAATTACTTTATCGATTACTGACAATCGTTACCAAACGATAATATCATGTGTTCGTGTTTGCTTATTGAAATGCTAAATGCATAATAAATCATGTTTATGAAGTATGTTAATAATTTACAAATTACGTGTATGGTTTATAAAGTATATGTATGATTTATAAAGTATAAGCATGATTTGTAAAGTATAAGTATGATTTATAAAGTATATGTCTATGATTTATAAAGTATGTGTATGATTTATAAAGTATATGTCTATACTTTATAAAGTAGTGTATTGATTTATAAAGTATGGTTATAGTTTATAAATAAGGTGTTTTTGTACTATTTTGGCACAAATGGCACCCCATATACAGTTACATATAAAATACAAGTAAACAATTTTGTCTTGTGCAGCTGGCATGGCGAACTTTCTTTGTGTTGGTGTCAGGCAATTCAATACGTGCTTAATCTTTTTTGCCTTCACCTGGCGTAGCTACTAGGCTCTAGTGGCTTGGCTATCTTCCTTTATCTGGTTCATCTGGCTTGCATACGCCTACAGCATTGTGTAGCTATCTCCTGCAAGTTGTGTATGCATAACTATAGTGTGTCACCCATCACTGTGCCATTGCTACATCACTGATGAACCTTACTTAGCTGTAGTTGATGTTGATATGCATTGCTGTATATATTGGCTAATAATTTTTATCTGCATGGTGATGTTGCCTATAATGTATTGCTGCATACAATACTGCAATAATGTATAGTTCTCTCCTGTATGTTTTGTATACATATACTTTGTACACATCACTGTGCCATTACCACACCAATGATGTACTGGCACTTAGCTACTGGTGGCCTTTAGTTACGATGCCACTATTGTGTTATATCTGTCACTACTGTGACATATTGACAGTGTTGGGAGTAACGCGTTACTTATGTAACGCGTTACGTAATATTATTACTTTTGTGGTAACAAAGTAATATGTGACTGGATTTTGGAAAAACGATCCAAATCGCACATTGGAAGTTCCGAGATAAACGGTTTTAAAGAATTGAAGCCAGCACAACTCTCCAAGGATAGCAAGCACGCGTATGAAATTTACACAAAAGATGCATCAATCTGTTACCTTTCAAGCCACTTCCAGTACTTGTAGCTGCTTGTACAGTTTCCCGCCAAATAAGATAGAAAATCTGAGCAGTTGTACGAGCGAAGTAGTATCACGAGTGCTCACAAAGGGGTGGAGGCTGGGGGGTGGTGGGGAGGGCAAAATTTAGACCTCAAAATGGAGGCAGACCACGATTGGAGTCCAGACACGAGATTACAGGGCTGTGCTGGCTCCTTAGTGGCTGATATGTAGCAAAATCAACAGAGAACACGTCTGGCCAACATTATAAGGCTGTCCACCAGTAAACCACTGACTCTTGCCAAGCCAGGTCCTTCACAAGGCCTGAAACCGCCATTTGAGCACTCCACACCACCCAGAAAAGACGTGTGTAAAAACCAGCCTCGTGTAGTTTGAGTAGTGCTGAGGGTCAGAACTTGTAGTACGATGGTGTAGCTATCCACTGGTGGTGTTAGTTTGATTTTGCCTGATGTGCGATTTGGATCGGTTCTGTAAAATCTGGTCACATATAAATTATTTCTGGAGCATCACGTGAGATCACGTGACCTGGCAAGAATCCTGGTGCAGTGGAAAGAAGTCTGGTCAGTGTGTGGTGGCTGGCACTGGTCATGGAGTGATTCCAAAGTATGTTTTTGTGTGTTTGGCTCCTTTACAGCCAGATGAGTATTATAATAATTATAAATTATTTCTGGAGCATCACGTGAGATCACGTGACCTGGCAAGAATCCTGGAGCAGTGGAAAGAAGTCTGGTCAGTGTGTGGTGGCTGGCACTGGTCATGGAGTGATTCCAAAGTATGTTTTTGTGTGTTTGGCTCCTTTACAGCCAGATGAGTATTATAATAATTATAAATTATTTCTGGAGCATCACGTGAGATCACGTGACCTGGCAAGAATCCTGGAGCAGTGGAAAGAAGTCTGGTCAGTGTGTGGTGGCTGGCACTGGTCATGGAGTGATTCCAAAGTATGTTTTTGTGTGTTTGGCTCCTTTACAGCCAGATGAGTATTATATGTGACTGGATTTTGGAAAAACGATCCAAATCGCACATTGGAAGTTCCGAGATAAACGGTTTTAAAGAATTGAAGCCAGCACAACTCTCCAAGGATAGCAAGCACGCGTATGAAATTTACACAAAAGATGCATCAATCTGTTACCTTTCAAGCCACTTCCAGTACTTGTAGCTGCTTGTACAGTTTCCCGCCAAATAAGATAGAAAATCTGAGCAGTTGTACGAGCGAAGTAGTATCACGAGTGCTCACAAAGGGGTGGAGGCTGGGGGGTGGTGGGGAGTGCAAAAGTTAGACCTCAAAATGGAGGCAGACCACGATTGGAGTCCAGACACGAGATTACAGGGCTGTGCTGGCTCCTTAGTGGCTGATATGTAGCAAAATCAACAGAGAACACGTCTGGCCAACATTATAAGGCTGTCCACCAGTAAACCACTGACTCTTGCCAAGCCAGGTCCTTCACAAGGCCTGAAACCGCCATTTGAGCACTCCACACCACCCAGAAAAGACGTGTGTAAAAACCAGCCTCGTGTAGTTTGAGTAGTGCTGAGGGTCAGAACTTGTAGTACGATGGTGTAGCTATCCACTGGTGGTGTTAGTTTGATTTTGCCTGATGTGCGATTTGGATCGGTTCTGTAAAATCTGGTCACATATAAATTATTTCTGGAGCATCACGTGAGATCACGTGACCTGGCAAGAATCCTGGTGCAGTGGAAAGAAGTCTGGTCAGTGTGTGGTGGCTGGCACTGGTCATGGAGTGATTCCAAAGTATGTTTTTGTGTGTTTGGCTCCTTTACAGCCAGATGAGTATTATAATAATTATAAATTATTTCTGGAGCATCACGTGAGATCACGTGACCTGGCAAGAATCCTGGAGCAGTGGAAAGAAGTCTGGTCAGTGTGTGGTGGCTGGCACTGGTCATGGAGTGATTCCAAAGTATGTTTTTGTGTGTTTGGCTCCTTTACAGCCAGATGAGTATTATAATAATTATAAATTATTTCTGGAGCATCACGTGAGATCACGTGACCTGGCAAGAATCCTGGAGCAGTGGAAAGAAGTCTGGTCAGTGTGTGGTGGCTGGCACTGGTCATGGAGTGATTCCAAAGTATGTTTTTGTGTGTTTGGCTCCTTTACAGCCAGATGAGTATTATATGTGACTGGATTTTGGAAAAACGATCCAAATCGCACATTGGAAGTTCCGAGATAAACGGTTTTAAAGAATTGAAGCCAGCACAACTCTCCAAGGATAGCAAGCACGCGTATGAAATTTACACAAAAGATGCATCAATCTGTTACCTTTCAAGCCACTTCCAGTACTTGTAGCTGCTTGTACAGTTTCCCGCCAAATAAGATAGAAAATCTGAGCAGTTGTACGAGCGAAGTAGTATCACGAGTGCTCACAAAGGGGTGGAGGCTGGGGGGTGGTGGGGAGTGCAAAAGTTAGACCTCAAAATGGAGGCAGACCACGATTGGAGTCCAGACACGAGATTACAGGGCTGTGCTGGCTCCTTAGTGGCTGATATGTAGCAAAATCAACAGAGAACACGTCTGGCCAACATTATAAGGCTGTCCACCAGTAAACCACTGACTCTTGCCAAGCCAGGTCCTTCACAAGGCCTGAAACCGCCATTTGAGCACTCCACACCACCCAGAAAAGACGTGTGTAAAAACCAGCCTCGTGTAGTTTGAGTAGTGCTGAGGGTCAGAACTTGTAGTACGATGGTGTAGCTATCCACTGGTGGTGTTAGTTTGATTTTGCCTGATGTGCGATTTGGATCGGTTCTGTAAAATCTGGTCACATATAACGAAATACGCTATGAAAACAGGTAATATAACGCAAGATACTTTACTTACAAACGTAACGCGTTACCTAAGTAATATAATTACTGTAACGAGTCTAACATGACGTAATATTATTACTAAAAGTAACGAAGTTACTGATCTCGTTAGCAATCCTCTGAGTAACGCCTAACCACAACGAAGTAACGAGGCCTACTGAATGAAGCTTATTCACTAGCTTCTTACTTATAACCAAGATTTGCACATTGTCTAACAATGCAATCATGTCACGTGATAAGGTGATAGTTTCACACGTGACAGCTTACGGCTGTGGACACAAAGTAATATAATATGTAATATTATTACAGTTACTTTATTTTATGGGTAATATGTAACTGTAACTAAATAGTTCTGTTGCAAGTAATATGTAATATGTAACTAGTTACTTTTACAAAGTAACTTGCCCAACACTGCATATTGAGTTGATTTGGAGATAATGCATTCACCACCTAATAGCCTCACCGGGGGGCTGTCACGTTGGTGTATGTACTTGGTTGTATGTGACGCGGTCCTAGTAATAATAATAATAATAATAATAATAATAATAACAGTACACTAACTATTGAGTACTTTTATGGCTTCTACAATACATTTTCTATTTGTTTTATTTGTCTATTGGTAATTCAATGGCACCATATCTAATTTGAAACACAAACAAATATTGTACCAAGTTTGGTGCTTTTGTCAAAAATTTCCACTTAGCCCCTCTTCCATTGATAGTGTTCCTCTGTTATCATGTATCCATCTGGGCCAGTGCCTCCACCTCCATCTAACTTATTTTGTAATAATATGATCTGTAATGGTGACAGGATATATAATCACTATAGTTTATTGCATCAATAAGTCTGGAACGTAAACTCCTGTGTACAATATAGCCACTTGGTGCACTTCCATAATTAAAGCATTTAGTTCAAAATCTAAAATTGACCTTAAGAGCTTCTTGGTCAAATCGGATGCCTCAATGATTAGACCAGGAAAGTACCCTAGGAGTTTCCAGGGATTTTAGGAAACCGTTTGGCTTATATTCATTACAAGAAATTGAGACTCTAGGTTTCCAAAATCAGGCATCCAACTTGGAAAAGGGCACATTATAGGTAGAGTAATGGATCCATACATGATAGCAACATCAATTTAGTAGTTACTTTGAACTGCAATTTGTGTGAAAAAATTGAGATACTCTAATAAAGTTGTCTGGTAATGTTATTTTACTACTACTACTCCCGGCTAATAAAACAGTCACTTAGCTGCAGTAGAGACTACTTTTCATAATTCCTCTATACACCTCTGAACTCATATTGGCTGGTCACAAAGTGTCCTTAAAATGCAGGCTCCATTGTATACTTGCTAACATGCATTATTCTATGCATTGAGTATCAAAACTTATGCAATAGCAATTTAGTTACTGAAGAGGAATCATCCATACAAAATTGCAAATCTTACACTATAATTGGCTAGGGTATCTGCTGAAGCATTGATGACCATGCATGGTCTGTAGCTATATAAGGCCACTCCAAATAAATTCTCTGTTTCCCGTCTACCGCCCGCATCTAGTTACTGTCAGTTCAAAATATTCCATTATTCCGTATTCTTCCATTATTTTCCGGTTATTCTTACATACTGACAGGCTCAGTAAAAGCCATCTCGAAACAGGGTCAGCTCACGTGTCAGCAGTGCTATCAAGTCGGCACAAACTTCACGTTTGTGTTATTTTTGCAACTTAAAAGGGAAGGAACAAGCTTAAGCATGCTTTTATCGGCAGCTTTTTATGGTTATGCCAGCCATTGCCAGGCAAATAATGGCTTGAAAAGCTGCCAATCTTATAATGAAATATTGGAAATGGACCGCCCGCCCGCCCGCATGCAAATATGCTTGAATCCAGGACGGGAAGCAGAGAATTTATTTGGAGTGGCCTAATGCAAGTGATGTACAGTGAGTTCAGTGTCATAAGGTCTTTGAGTGCAATACTTGGCACTGTGTCACCATCTTCACTCCACGTTTTTTATCTACGCTTTAAATTCCAGACTTTTTCAAATTACAAAGTATCTGATTGGCTGTTTTTCACGTGATATCACCAGCGAAAGAAACTGACAAAAAAGTGGTAAAGTGCATGTTTTGGTTGTACTTTTCATTGCCATATTAGTACTGTGCATTTTGCACGTATAGTTGTTCTATACCATATGCGTATTTTGTACCATACGCGTATGGTACATACCATATGCGTATACGCGTACGGTACAACCATACGCGTATGGTACGGAAAATCGTACCATCTGAGTATAGCTAACCTGGTATGCGTATAATATCAAGCAGAAGGTTTTTGCACTGCCGTACCTATTGACTACTCCTGATGGCACTCTGCTGTTCGGGGAAGAGGGAGGGGGGAGGAGCTAGTCTTTCTGTTCAGTGAAGATCGAGATACTCTAATAGAGCAATCATATATTTTATTATTATTATATGATTGCAAGACCTCACACAGCGAGTATAAATGCAATATTCAAATCAAAATATATAGCTACAGCTAACTAATTACAATTTTACAGTTCATTTATAAGAAGGTTGTTAAACACGGTGATAGATGAAGCTTCAAAAGTCTCTGGTTGCAAGTTGTTCCATATAGCAGTGGAAGGAAAGAAGCTGAATTTATATGTGTCAATTCTAGTGAATGGCAGGGTAAGTTGATCTGATTACTGCAATTAAGATACAATTTACTTTACCGCATAATGCAAACCTATTTAAAATAAAGCATTCCTTAAAATAAAAGAATAACATGATATCCCTGCATGACTATATATAAGTGATGAAACTGACATGACATCTTGATTTAGGACAATATATGATAAAACCAATCATGAATTCATCACAGTGTTGACAGATCCAGTCTTGAATTGTGTTAAGTCCTGCTGATCTGGTAGGATCTGATGAAATTCTACATTGTCAAAACTAATAAAGGTCAATCATCTGGGTTGGAAGCTTTACGAAAAACATGATAACACCTAGCTGCATACAGTATAAGTCTGAAAAGTATAATCAAAGGAAGGGGATTAAATATAATATGTCTTGATTTATACGTAGTCATTGGTGTATATCTATAGCTATAACAATGTATCTCGTTGTCTGTTTAACATTTCATTTCATCAAAGCATCTGACAGTTCCACAAAATACATGCAATAGAGCCATCACCCATATAATTATGATGGTTTATGTATAAGCACCTGTGGATTATTTTCTTGATGTCTTCTGACTTTTGTACATATTGATTTATTGCCTCGTCCTGCTGTCTACTGCCTTATTTGTCATGGATTTCCATCTTGCATTTTTATAATAAATGACTTCATTTATCCACAGTGTAATTGATTTGAAAGTACACAAGCTGGCATACTGTATATGTTGTTGAGTTAAAATGACCAGGTTTGTGAAAAGGTACCTTTTCCACACATTTTACATACCAGCAAACAAAATGGCGTAACACTTGACTCCTTACACTGATAAACTTGCTCTTAGTATCAAAATGCAGATAGATACTAGTAGCTACTGTACACTCATGGATAATTGCATACAGGCAATTATAAGGTATATGTTCAAAAACTTACGAAACCCCGAAGTTCAAAATATACATGGGTCAAATTTTGTCGGTGAAAAAGGTACTTTTTTGCAAATCCGGTCACAAATTATCTAGCTGTTGCATAGCAACTGCACACACTGTATGGTAAATTTTAATTTTTGTTTCTTCTTCCACACAGTACATTGTGGCTGCAATTGCTACACATATATTACTTCTTATTGGATTCATGATCCATTGTTGATACAATGAAAATTCAAAAACTAGGCCATTATTACAAATGCTACTCCTCCTTCATATCTATAATAGAGTTAATGATGTAATGTAATGATGTGACATGATGTAATATAATCTAATTTATGCATACCTGTAACATTAATATTGTGTACTGTAGTTGTAAGGGTTAGTTGTTATTGTGTACTTTCAGTTATTGATTAATAATATTATATACAGTAGTCTGTTTTGCCTATAAATGGTCTGCCTACAGTTCCCTACAATTAGAACAATACCCACACATAATATTTATGTGTTTACAAATACTCCTGAAGATAGTCAAAGATTAGTACAATAATTAAAAGCTATATAGAGCGACATTACCCAAAACTCTGCTAGGGGTTTCTCTATACTTGTATATATGAACTTTGTAAAAATGTGTTTGGGTTTAAAGGTGCCCAATTATCCCTTCAACATAAAACAAGAACAGTATGTTCCTTGTCTTACTCAGAAACTGAAATTTGAAGTTTGATCATCTAAAGCATTCTTTAGGACAAAAGACATTGATTTCTTTTAGGCTGTAGAATTGTGCCAGCATATTGATTTTCACAATTTTTCAATGAATATAACTGGAATGCATAGTGATATAAACGCTAAGCCAGTAGAGGTAGCATTGTAGCTAAATATAAACATAAAATTTTGATATAATTATCCATATATTACATTCTGATTGGTTACAACATAGCAACCATATTAAATAATTTGCATCCATTGGCAAATGGAGCCAATTTTTTCAGGCATATATATATTATTTCATTAAATATTTTATTCTATTGTTGCTACATATAATCTATTGTTTACCTTTAATTTGTTAGTATACTATAGCTTCCACTTAAAAATGGATATTTATGCCTGGTGGCACTAAAGGTGTGTCACAGTTGTGCAGACAATTTTAATCAGATGAGCTTGAGAAGTACAATGTATAATGATTGCTCAAACAGAGGAAGACCTGGAGAATACTGATACAATAACATTGAGGGAGGTAGCAAAGAGATATAACTATAGAGAAAGTAATGTTTTCAGTTTGCTAATTAATGTAAATCTGCATGGCTGTAGCTTATAGCAATATTAGACATGCTATACTCTAAGACTGATGCGCATAGTAATTAATTGTGCAATAAATTTTTAAAAACTGTAGTTCGCTGAATCTTTGCTATTGAATGAGGCATGTGCATTGCCTGCTGAGATGAAGTAGGAAAACATAACATGGCAGAGATTTTATGGTGAGTTTATGAGTTCTAATGTATAGTTCAGTAATGAATGTATATTAAGTAGCATTGTTTTATTATTGTTAAGTGCGTTGTATAGCTACTCGCTACTTACTGTATGGGAAGACAATGTGTTTAGCTACTCTTATCTGAATGTACTCTTTAAAGTTAACAACATCCACATTAATTTGTGCTGTAGGTCCAGTGTGATGAATATACTATTTACAGTATGTATAAACAAGAAAAGTACGTAAACAAGAAATTGGATCCTCAAAAGAAGAATGCACATAGTATATAAAAATGCAAATACAGTGAGGAGCCATGTTGCACAACTGATGACATTCACGAAGTTCATTTTCCAGTCAGTTATTAGCTTTGCACAAGCAGTATAATTATGTATAATTCAGTTAGAACTTACTAGCTACCATGCATGTTGTAATTGCTCTCCTTGCTTATTTACCCAATTCTGTTGTAAATTCTCAGTTATCCACACTTATAATTGAGTATATTATAAGACCATCTGCATGCTTCTGATAGCTACTGTATAAAGTAGCATACATGCACTGTACCATTTATGTAAAGTTCTGCAGACAAAGTGACATAAGATTTAGGTACATTAGTATAGGACTATAGTGGGTATTGCATGGGCACGGCAAGGATAAAATGCATATGTGCATGTGCTGATGAATAAATTTATAGTTACAGCTCAGTAGTAAGCAGATTATTGTGTTGAGTTCTAAGTTTGCTCAGCTAGAACTGAATGCTTGTAAAGACAGCCCATTGTAGCTAGGTGATGGCAAGGCTAGAGAAAAGGCATAATACGCATATGGTACGTACCATACGCGTATGTCTATACCGTACGCGTATGGTACGGAAAATCGTACCGTACGCGTATGGTACGTACCATACGCGTATGGTACATACCATACGCGTACGGTACAAAATACGCATATGGTATAGAACATAGTCACACTGATGTGTCCGAGCATAGATTAATAATCCGGCTATGATCCGAGGTACGCGTATTTGTAATTGTGTGTTTTGCGGAACATCTCAGGTACAGATCGTTTTTCTCTATGATTATTAAAGCAGACTAGATCATATCAAAACATGCTATTGGGATTTGTAAAGTCAGAATGGCAAAAATGGCAAAATCAAATTTACAGCCAGTAATCATTTTATCAGCAATATTGTACATTACCAGTGTCCTTTGTTTGTTTTCTACCCTTAGATCATGAAATAGACTGAGTAAACACTGATTTTTTTCAAAGGTTTCAGGATGGATGGATCACTTTTTCAGTTTCTCCAATACAAACTCCATACATTTTACATCATTTTGTATATTCAATAATTGCAAGCACTAGACACGATCAAATACCATAAAACTTAATATCATTCAACTCCTTATGAATTGCTCTATCCGATTCCGGCTGAACAAAATTCGTAATCGCTATGGTAACGGCGTGATTCCGCTAATTAATTAGAACGCGAAATTCGTGATTTGCTCTCCAATGGATTTTGTACTGCGTAAGTTGCTATTTACCATCGTTTGTTGTAAATTTGCAAGCTGTAAACACTTTAGCTTCGAATAAATTTTGTTACCATCGGATAGAGGAGTGTTATGCGTGTATAATGGCGGCCGAACAATTTTGATACCGCCTTCAGAACCAGAGTTATGGTGAATAATGTAACTTAAAACTAACTTACCTCCATAGGCTGCTGTACATTGATTTTACGCATAATAATATTTTACGGAAAATTGTAATGTATGGGTTAATTTTACATGAGTTTTGATATGTTCAATAATCATCCACTCTACTGTTTGATTTTGCTGTTGGAATTAAATTATTTGGGCCTTCTCGTAGCGAGTTTCATAGCCCGTAAAAGCCCCTGAATGCGATACGTGACGGCGTTCAATAGCCCCGGCGTTATTAAACCGACTTTTGGTTCAGTAACCACTGCAATAAAAGAAACATCACGTTGATCTCATGGTCGAACGTTCAGGCGTTGGTGGCTTAAAAGTTAAAACTAACCATATTACGTATGGGGGAAAACCTAATAAAATAACCTATACGTAATCATACATTTCCAAATTTAGATGTTCTTTGCTAGCACTGTGGTTTCAGAAGTAAACCTAAACCTTGGTATTGTATTATTGGCCAAATCCCTCTTCCTCCATTATGAGACTCTTATCATTCCATTTGGGAGTCTGCCATCCTCCGTGGCAACTGCTTTATCATAATATCAAAGATTAAATCTCTGTGTTGTCTCATAGGGGCATTTTTCACAAGAAAGGGTTAATCAAATAAGTAGAGGTGACTTATTTCTTTTTGGGACACAATAGCTCTTCTGGTCCATCTTGGAAAGATATAGTATATATTTATATGATTTTTCTGCCACTATTATGTGGAGCTGTAATGACATCGTCTGTATCACTGAACTGAGAAATGGAATGACCACTAATAATCCCTTAATTAAATTCTGTATGGGAGAGTGGCCATGGATTGTTAAGTGTCCTATTTAATAAGGGGTCTACATATCAGAGTGATGATTTTCTGTCAGTATATGGTGACTTTTATAGATTGCAGACAAGTGTCCTGGATGTTATATGGTTCAATATAGTAGCTATAAGCACAGAAAGATGAAATTTATCACCTAGCTGAAATGATGTAAAAAGTGAGCAATCAAATAAACTGATACCAAGTGATACGTACATTAAAAATGTTAGCTATGGCGAGAAACTGCATGCCGTGCATCCTATAAACAATTATGATTAAGCTATAGCTACATGTAGCCATAAAACCAATTTTGTTATAGCAACAGTAGCTACTTATGTACCTGATGCATATAAAATAAGCAATAAGTTTGTAATGATGTAATGAACTACAATCAAACCAACACTAGAGTGCATGTAACTAGATGACTACTACAACAATAATACATACATGATTGCAGAGGAATGCAACAAAATATAGCTTGTGTACAGTACGTATGTATGTATCAATCGCTTAAAAATTCCCTCTAAATAAAGCACATTCTATCTGCAGTCTGAACTGCAGGTAGAATGTGCTTTAGAATCAGTATTACAAACTGAACCTGTATACATAGCCACTTACAATCTGTTGTGGTCGACCCTGAAATATACTACAGCTATACTTACAAGCTATAGACAAAAGGTTTCAGTTGCAATGTTGAATGCACTATGTTTCATAATATATTTGTACACATATAGCATTAAGAAAAGAAAAAATAAACAACAGCATAGTGCAGGTGAAAGAAACTATAACTACCATAATATATACCACAACATCCTTTTGGTCAACAATCGTGTCATATGACACACCACAAATGTGCATTGTATGCATTTAATATCTAGATATAATACGTGCATATATAATTTGTGTGCAGCATAGTTTTCCTTTCTACTTAATCATTATGATGGTCTACAAGTGGTATCAGTGGATTTTGTTGGTATCAGCATTGCAGAATATTTTTACTGCTCAAGTTTTGGCTGAATCTGATGAAGCAGGTGCTCATGAATGCAGTGAAATGGAGGAGTGTATCATGCACTACACAGAGCTGGAGGCATACATTTTAAGTAACAAAACCATACTTAGTAATCTCTCAGAAGCATTTTTTAGGACTGATAAACCAGTTATAACTAAGTTTCTAAGAATTATGTACCACTTACAAATTTCTGATCAACACAATCATTCAGAGTATCTAGATGACATTGGCACTGGCAATAACTGTACTGATCATCAAATAGTTTACATTTGGAGTAAAGCACCACTTTATCTTCTTGGACCAAAACAACTCTTCCTTTTAACTTTACTTGCTGTAGACGTATCTGAAATCAGTGTTACTATTAAATTACCATGTCTCTGTAGAGATGCTTCTTACAGTTTGCTGTCTCGGCTAACATATATGGTAAGCAAAAATTTGTTGTTACATGTATACACTGTACATGCCTTATCTTTAAGATCAAGGAGTACTCTGTAACAGATGGAGTTAGAAATAAACAATTTGTGGATTTCATTAATTCAAATTTCTTCCGTGTTAAAGGTCATGATGATGAGAATTACAACATAATTCTGACCATATTTTTAATCTTAGTGCCTTATCCAATAACATCAGCAATGTTGTTAATTGCATTGACAGATCATTACATCCATCCAATAATATACCATATTATAGTCTGTTATGCAACTCAAGGAAAATCGAGAACCTTACCTTCACCATATTCTCTACTAAATTCTATAAAAATTACTGATGGTAATAGGGAAATGGCTGATGGTGGTACAATTGATGAAAGTGATGCAGAAAACCAGCAGATTAAACATCTGAATTTGCGATCATTGCTTTTTACCAATTGGACGATAACCATAGCATTGTTTATCATCCATGTTATATCTAATGTAAAATATATCCGATATGGCAATGAAGTTTTGCACGACCAGCCTGTTGGTAATTTAAACATTAGTCATCAAGCCATACCAATAATCCATACAGTTATTTCATTGCTCACAATGATTATTTCTCTGCTTTTTGTAATAGTGAGATATGCCTATTCGTATAGAAAAGAGTATAAAATGTATCATCAAAGAAAAGGGTATAGACAGATAAATAAAACAGAAGTACAATGTTCGCCACCATCCAAGCTCAATAAAACAGTGGCAGTGTCAGTAGCTTTTAACATTATCTATTTGGGAAGCTATTTTTCTCCTTTCATGGCATTGGCTTTTATCCATGATCCATTACGGACCTGTTTTCTTTACCTTCTTGTGATGGTTGGTGTCATTTGTGTCTATTTGGTATGGTTTGGCATTGTTTTAACTTGTTTAATAATGACCAGATGTAGAAACTCAAAGGTTTGTTGCTACATCAAATGTATCTATTGCACTGAAAGTTGCACAACTGTTATTTCAACTGGATATATAGCCGTCATCGTTGTATACCTTTTTGTAGTAGGTAGTTTTGACAACCTTAATCCATTAAAAAATTTAACACTTCCTTTGATAATATTTTTTTTGACATATCTTTTCCTCAAACCAATTGTGGACTACATTAAATCACTGTATATTAAAAAAGATGAAAGAAAAGTTGCCAATGATCCTGAAAAAGGACTTACATAACTACAAGCAAAGAGCCAGTCACAAAGGACGCTTAAGTCATTGCTGATACTTTGCATACTGTAACATACAGTACAGCATAGCTAACCATATACACATAATTTTTATATACATTTGTTTTTGAAGCTGTATGTCTTTAATAAAAAGAACCATACATGCTGTATACAGTACTGAAATAAACCATCATTGTTTTCAATCTAAGGCCAAAGTCAAACCATTGATAACTATGTAGGTATCCAGTAGACGGCATGTATAGGTGGGACGAACAATTTATACTCAATGTGATGATGTTGGTACTCCTCTACAATATTAGTCTATACCATTGTGTAAGAAACACCAACGTGATATGGCATAGCTACCAGCCTACCACAACAAGCTAGCTTGAGTGAAAGTGGTAACAAGCTTTTGGACTTAAAGCTAGAAGTGCTGGAACAGATAACTGTCGACACTAAGCATCATTCATTGTCTTTGAATGCTTTTACTGGTAATCCTTTTAGAAGAAAGAATGAAACAGGCTTAAAAATTAATGTTATTATTTACTTTCCCATGACATCAATAATAATAATATATTGCTTTACAGAATTGTGGTACAGCTACACGTACAGAGAAACTTTGGCTTGCAAGAGACATACAATTTTGAGGGTCTACCAGGCACCAGCTCTGGTAGCCTATGTAGTTAACTAATTATCTAATTACAATTGTCTATAATGAATTTACAAATAACAATAATTGCTTGGTGCAGGAGACTTGGAGCATCGAGAACAAGGGCACAGGTAATGAAATCTACATATAGTATAAATTGGCTAGAAAATGATTTCATAGAAATTTCTACAGCTTTACTCTAAAGATTGAGACAAATCAATGATTGGTAGAGAATTCCACAATCTGGGTAAGCGATAAAAATGTGAATTCATAATGGGGTTGGTGTGGGCTGCCTTGGGATAGAGCTTGGTGCCAGCAGATCTTGTAGAAGCTACCAGTAGTAAAATTAACATAGTTTAGTATGTCGAATTTATCATATGGATGTTTGATGGATTTGATAAAGAATAAGATATCGGCAATTTCATATGAGTACATTAACGGCAGTATGCCACACTGGATTAACCTAGATCTGTAGTCTGAATGATAATTAAATAAAATAAATTTGGTGGCTTTTCGCTGTATTTTTTCTTATTCTTTATAATGCCAGTATGTTGCCACCTGTCAGTACATAGTGTATTCTCTACATACAGCATACAAATGCTGGATGGATACTGTAAATAGCATTAGGCCTGCGCCAATTATGCCAGCATAATTTGGGGCATAGCTAATAGGTAACCAAAACAAGAACCAAAAGCATTGAGCATAATGCCAACACAACAGGCACATTGGTAAACTCTACATATTTTGCATGATGCAGAATGTAGTAGTATGCATGCAAACTCGGATTTACAGCTACGTTGTGAAGAAAAGATTAAGCAGCTGCAGTAATCATGATATACATGTGTCAGATTAGTATAAAGTATTGAATATGATTTGCACCATTGAAGATCAATATATATACTTGTAGAACAGTCGTCACCACATGTTGAAATATCCTAATAAGACAAATACTCTAATAGATCAGTCAAGACATGATTTTATATGAGATATTTAGAGCATAATGGGACACAACTGGGCATAATTGGAGCATAAAATAGGGGAAATTATAGAAAAGCATATTAAGCAATTGTAATAGCATAATAGGCTCAGGCCTAGTAAATGTATAGTCCACACTGTAAACTGGTAAAAATTGCAGAAATAATTTTATACATTGCTGCAAATAATGCATATACAGTTATCAATAAAACTTCAGAGATCATAATTCAAAGAGATGGCCCAAACTGAAGGTATGAATACATAAGAGATTATTAATTGTTCATTTTATCAGTTTCAATTTATTGGGGTGCTAAAACATTTGTTTTAATTTAATGCTTTAACCACCTCCCTCCCTTTGGTATCCAGTCTATTATTTTTGTTTTTAAGTGTATGCTTTATTAGAATGTCTAACCACTACTAACTGATAGTTCTATGGCAAAATAATGTCACTGTCTTTGAGCCCAAAATCAGGACCAGGCTTAGGTTTATCAAAGTATGCTATAACTTGCCTAAAATAAGAGTGCTATTGTTTTCATACAGAGCTGAAAGGAAAGTACAGCACTGGTAGTTTGCCTTTTAAAAATATGTATATATCATATATCATTCTGAAGGTTTTTCTTGAGTTGTACTATGGAGTGCACTGAGTTTTAGCTCATCAGGTATTTAAGAAAGTCATCTTTTAATCTTATTTTGGTGATGCAGAACAAATACTAAAGGTGACCTGATGGAAAGCTTTGATGGAAAAAAAGCAACCATACTATGTCAACTAAAATAATAGTATTATTCAGCATTAAAATGTTGGTCAAGATCAAGTCAAGGCTTATGATCATCAGTCAACCATTCATACTAAGGTAACAACCCCTGCTCAATTTGACTAAACTTGTAATGGCTATGCAACTATGCATACAGTATGTGTTATAATCTCTGAACTAAAAATACTTGCATGTATAGTGCCTGGATAACAATTACTGTAGGATAATACATAAATTATTATGTGTCTGGAAGCCTGATTCCTTGATTCCCAAAATTATAATTTTTGCATCATCACTGCACAACACAGTGTAATTTTTCCAAAATAATATTGGTCACTTATCACTAGGGTGTGATTTACTTCCCAAAAAACCCTTGAATTCATAGGGTGTATGATTGTAGATATCACAATGAAACTATTTGATATACATGTGTACTTTATATGTACTGTAGTTGAGACTGTCTGATGATCAGTTCTCCTTCTGCATAACCAAGCATACTTGTAAGATATGGTACGTATGTCCATAAAGTACACATGTATATATCACTAAACATGTTGGTTGATTACCACATGGCTGAAGCTGACTGTGTTGCTACCATTCTTTTCTAGCTTATTTCCAAGTGTATGCCGTCTGTTAGCTCAAGAGTACTTTGGTTGATTTGTCCACTAGTGGAATACTAGAGGTGGCCATTTATCCTTGCATATGTAGGCTAGCAACAAGGAGGAGGGGGGCAGCGACACAGGTAAGGAGTCTTAATGCTAAGGTTATTGCAATGGAATAGTTTGCTATTCTAACAGAACAGTAAATATGCAAAATTATCATCAGAATTGATCTCAGAACAGAAAAAAATTCATTCTCTTTTTGGAAAGTATTCCCCAAGACTCCTGTAAAGAGGTGTGCTTTTGCAACACCGCTCCATCTGGGCCATTATTTCTTCATCTAAAATATAAAATAGATATTTTGCTATGTTTTGCCGTACCAGTAGTGGTGACAGCACTAGATTATAGCATTAATAAGTCTAGAATGTTGGACCAAGCAATCTTCTGTGTGCAGTGTAACTTGTTAATAAGTCCACTTGGTACTCATCAATAACATTAAGTACATTTTACTTGAATACTTGAATTAAGATGTTAGACCAACTGGAATGTACTTGGGGGTTTCTCCTTGGCTTTTACAGAGCGTTAAGAAATTGAGATTTTAGGTTTCCAGAATAAGAAAACCACTATGGAATAGGGCACATTATAAAGCCCTTAAGAAATGGATTCTCCCATGATAGCAACATCAATTTACTATGAACCAGAATTTGAGTGAAAAGTTGAGATACTCTAATAAAACAGTCTGGAAATTATTAACTACTCTAATAGAATAGTCACTTAACTGTAGTGGAAATTCATTTTTTTAAATTAACGTGTATGCCATTGAATTATTTATTTGTTGGTCACAAAGTGTTCTTATAATACAGGTTCCACTAAAGTATATACATATATTTATTAATGTACACTATTGGAAAACTGTGAACATTACATCATGGAGGACTTACCAATGTAATTGATTTGTGAAAAAGGAAACATGTAAATCTTTCACAATTTTAGGCCACATTTAGCACTGAATTTATCATTTTTACAGTATGTCTATTGGCTAATGAACACTTGCATGACTTTTGCTATTCTGTTCACTTGTTTTCTGCTTCACAGTGCAACCATGAACAGAAAAGGTTACCACAATATGCTAGTTTCATGTACAATCTTTCTTGCTTTGGTGTAATATGCATACTAGTCCATTGAAGCATTGACATTCTTCTAGTGACCATATATAGGCTGCAGCTACTTGTGTAAAAATATCAAACTGATACCATAAGGTTTTTGAGTCCAGTGCACCATGTTACTCCCAGCTTTTATTTGTAATTCTAAAACCTGTAGAAAATAGCCTTACCCATTGGTAATTACCATTAATCCACCAAAAGTATTAATTAATTTATACTGACAAATATGCATAGAATATCATTAAGCAGGTAGAGGTATTAATTGGCATGTCTGGAAAGTCTGCAATACAAGTATATGTTATTAACTTCCATGCAATAGCTAATAATTATGAAGATGGATGATATATATGGACGATACAATCTTCACAGATGGACAAGATTGATAAACGAAGAGTTTTACAAAACTGTTTACAGGAAATGAAGGGGTCATCCTCTAAGTGTTGATAATGGCTTTATGATGTAATCAGGAGCAGACATGCAATAATAGTACAGGCGGTAAAGAAAATTATTTATTACATCAAAGGTCAGTTGGTATCCAGTGCCAACAGCCTATAACTACTTACTTACAATTACAGATTATACAACTACATAATACAGTAAATGCAATAAATCGATGTCAGATAGTAATGTGTAATATGACGGTTGAGAAGTGTTATATACTTTTAACTTTTGTCCATCAGAAGATAAGCAGATAACTGAGATAAGTCTACTCAGTTGTGGTAGTTATGGTGAAGTTCACAGAGTTAATAAGAATGGCTTGTATGTTGTATATATGACAAGACTGTAAGTACATGACCAACTATTAGCAGGATATCATTACTGATCAACAACTGGTAGCTATTGTGTCTTGATATGGCTCAAGGAGTTGATAACCATCCATCCTCATGCAGTAACTGGTACACAGAAATATTCATAGTGGTAATGTGTTGATGACCAGTGATAGTAATGCTAAGATAACTGTGGTGCTGATATCAGGTTATGTGCCAATTAAGGTACTATGAAACAGACGCTATTCTAACCAATCAAATGTGTTGATAATGTGCACGTGTTCACACTATAGGAGTGTTATTTCATCAGCTGCAGGTTAGATCTCAACTTTAACCCAGCACTGAGGTTAGTATACAGTAAGAAGCAAAATTCACTTCATGATAAAATCACCAAATTTTCTGTGGAAGTTGGTTGAGTAAGGTATCCTAAATCATTTGAGATATGGTGCCACATCAAAATCATTGCCTTAGCGTATACATTTGGAAACTTTTAAACTAGGTTGTAGGCCTACTTCAAGCTGATCAGGAAACCATACAAGTGCATCCAAATCTTAATTTTGCTTAATTAACATGAATGTATTTCAAATTTACCGGTGTAATCACAAAATCTTTCAAAATGTGATAAAATAAACTGTTTCTAAATACTTCTAATGGAGCCAATATCCAATAGAAATAATAACGTTGCATATCAATGGCTTTGTATACCTTGACCCTCTGTGCTTCTTAGCATTGCAAGCTAATGACCCAATAATGAAACATTATGCAGTAAGATAAGTAAACTTTTTTTTATAATGATATCATTGAATTTAGCAACATTGCTTTGACACCAAACAATATGCATATTCTTGGATATGTAATAGCTAAGTACAACAAAACACACTGGAGGCAGTTGAGTTTACATCATACTTGCATTGGTGATACTGAACTTCGATTCAGTGTTTGTACAATGCTGTAAAGTTAGCAGATAGTAATCATGTGATATATATTGATTCAATTAATCTCAGTTACAATCATTTGACATCATCATGTGTTGACTCACTGATAAGCTTAGTACAACACTTAAATGCTACCAAACTTCTTTTTTTCCAATAATTTACTAGCAGCTGCTGCTGATACTCTGATAAAAAAAACCATATTAAAGGAGCTTGATGTGTCACACAACAATTTAGGGGAAAATCTTCTGGTTTCTGAACCTTTTCTAGGAAATAAAGGCCTTCAGCTAGCAGAAGCTATTCAGGGTAATGTGCATTTGGAAATCTTAAATTTGAGTGATAACTATATTTCTGCTGAAAGTGTGGTAAAGTCTTTAGTACTTTATTCTAACATTAAGAACTTAAACATTGCCAATAAGGTACCACAGTGCAGTTGCTCTGATTTGCAAGTGCTAGTTTGTTGTGCCTAGATCTATCCAATAATGACAAGGATTCAACAAAAGCTGTTAATCTGTTCAAGTCAATTAAGCATACTACCAGCTTGTTATCAGAAGATATTAGCTTCATTAATGAAGGAGAGTTTGGTGAAATTGCAGATTCTTTAACAAAGGTTAAGACTCTAAATAGACTTGACCTAAATGGATGCAAAGTGCGTCAATGTGATGCTTGCAGATTTGCAGTTATAATATCTGCATTTAATCCTTCAGTAAAAACATTAGTGTATAACTCCTGCAATTTATTAGATTATCATTCTATACTTTACCCTCCTTTATTGGAAGACAGGGCAGTTTATCTCAACTACCAGCTCTTTTTGCCTTCTGACATTGTTGAATTAGGTAAAATGTTAACACAAAAATTCACTACTGAAAAATGTCCAGTACTTGAATTATGTGGATGTTTTAAACAGATGCTGGATGTGTTCTTCTCTGCAATACATTTAATGAGGAAGTTAAACCATATGTAGAATGTATAGATCTAACTGATAACTGCATGTCTTACATCATCTTATATTGACTCAGTTATTAGAATAATAAAACTTTGTAGCACACAAACTCTGCATTAGCTGCAATTTCCTTGAGAGTGCAGCAGCTGCTGCTTTAATTAATAACACTACAGTTTTGGAAATGGACTTGTCATGTAACAACCTAGGCAGCACTTTTGCAGACCATTTAACGAATACCCATAACTTACAAATTCTAAATGTCTCTCATAACACTCTTAGAATTGGTGCAGCTTTACTGATTTGCAACACTTCTCTTGTGGAAATAAATTTGTCAAACAACAAGTTGGGTTTAGATGGCATTAGTCAGCTTGCTAATGTGTTAAAACAAAATAAAACCATCAAAAACTTAAATATTAGTAACAATTTTATTCCTAGTAGAGGAGCAATTGTATTGGCTGATGCACTTGCTACTCATGTGAGTTTGAGACAGCTCAATATATCACGCAATTTGTTACTAGATGGACCAGCAGCATTAACTAGGAACACCAAGATAGCTGAGTTGGATGGTTCACAAAAGCAACATGTGCTTTTGCTTCTTTTAGGTTGATCAAAAGTAACTCTTGTCTTAAGGTTTTCTTTACAGGGAAGTGCAATTAGCAGTGCAGCTGCAGATGAACTTGCAATGCTACTAGCTACTAACACAACATTGATGGAAGTTGACATATCAGAATGTAGTGTAAATCGAGAGAAAATGTGTAATATAGCAGCAATGGTCAGTGCTGTTGGTGGTATGTTAAATAACTTCAACTATAATGATAAGGATCTCCTAAAGGATGACAACGTGCTGGAAATTAAAACAAATAAACTTGAAAAGTTTTCCATAAATGGAACATGTATCAGTTTTAAGGACATTTTACTAGAAGATATTGCTGTTTTAAGTAAAATGTTGCTTGATGCTCAACTGGCAAAGCTTGACCTTGGATGCAGTGTAATTAAAGATGTTGCATGTGAAATAATGCTTAATATGCTGAATCGTTCTCATTTTATGTTTAATCAGGTCATTGACCTCCGAAATTGTTACTAAACATCAAATTGTGTTGACTTGATTGTTGGTTTAGTGAAAAATTGTGGCACATACAACTGTGTGTTTCTAAAAACTCTTTTCAGCGGAACTGCAGCTATTTTAATCAAGCAAAGTACATTAAAACAACTAGATGTGTCCAGTAACCATATAGATTATCTTGAAAGGTGGAATTTATCAATTAAAAATCTTACAAATTGCTTGTAATTCTCTTGGGATGGACGCTGCCTTGCTGGTTACCAACACATTGCTTACAGAACTGGATTTAACACACAATAGTTTATATTCAAAGGGTCTTGAAAAGCTATCAGAGGCACTTAAGCTTAACACATCCATAAAAGGTTTGAATATTAGTAACAATGATCATATTGATTTTGCAGGATGGTTCTTACTGTAAATTACACTTTGAAGAATCTGGACATTTCTCAAAATTTGTTAAAAGATGGTGTAGTATCATTTATCAGCAACACAAGATTAGTTGAGCTGGATGTGTCTCATAATAAGATAGATGCAACAGCTGCTATTAAATGTTTTAAAGCAGTTAAAGACAAGATTCACGTAAAGAAACTTTCTTTGCAAGATGTGAAAATTAAAAACAAGGTATTAAATAAACTTGCAGTTGCTTTAACTATAAACTTGTGTTGGAAGAAACTGACAGATCAGTTTTCTTACAGTCAACATTTATATAACATTACAAATATAGTAAATAATACCTTAAGTCTTTCAGCATGATAATCACAATTTACTAACAAAGTCTCAGGAGGACATAGTAAAAAATTCTAGACAGCAGCTGCTTTTAATATCAACTTTATGATCATTTGAGTGGATTTCCTGGGGATATAGCTCTTTTAACTAAGGCATTGACTATGTCAGCTAAACAACTTAAAGTACTGAATATGAAAAAATTGTTCAATTGCAAACACTGGGTGTAAACTAGTGTATAGAACCTTGAATACAGCAACTGGAGTGCACATCAATTCCATTAATCGTAGTAATAATAGTTTTACCTCAAAATGTGTTTATTTGGTCATCCACATGGTGAAACGCTGTAAAACCACTGTACAATCTGTTTCTCACAATTCATTTGGAAAGGCTATTGCTACTCTAATTAAAGAAACAAAACTAGTAGAACTGGATGCATCATACAATAGAGGGCCCCACTGTGACAGGGAAATGATTGATGAAATAGCTGATGTTGCTGATAAAAACATTTCATTAATGAAGCTTGACTTATGGTATAAAATACTTTGTAACAATTAATACCTCTGTAAGAACAAGAGTTCATAATATAAAAAGAGTCCTACTGCAGTATAGCCTGTACAAAGGTATATCTCTAAGTAATACAGTAAAACTTTGATTTCTTTAGGATATCATGTCAACACATACAGTGTTAAGGAGTGTTGACAATGACATCAGTGAACCACTTATTGAAGCAATGCCTACAGCAGTCATTGAAACTTAATGCTGAGTAGAGACACCTGACCAACTAACACATTGTAAGTGACTATAGGTATTGCATCATAACTTTGAGATTCGCGTTTGTACAGGGTATACTGCAGTAGGACACTCTCCTCTCTTTTCATGTTATGAACTTTTGGTAAGAGTGATACATAGCTAGAGAAATGTAATATACATCTTCATTAGTAGCTATTTTAACTATGAGTAATGCTTTTATTGTTACTTTTTTCAGCAACACGTGGTTATTATTTTCCAGTGCACTATCAGAATTAACATGGCCCAATATAAATACACTCATGAAGCATGACAGCAGTTTTGAGACTTCATCTTCCTTAAATTTTCTGCCGTATTCGATCATGTGAATGGGTATACACTTGGGTTATAGCTTACAGTTCTGTCCAGCGCATGTCATAATGTTAACTATGTTTATTAACAATGGTTAAACTTGCAATTAACCCACATAATAATAGTTATATCATGGGCACTCTGGTATATATGCACTTCTATCCCACTGAAGCCCTACATCAAAGTAAAAAGTAGGAGGATATATATGGTGACCCAGGGAATGGAAGTTGTACCCCTAGTAGATTAGAATCCTTAAATATGAAGAACAAGCTGGTTGAAATTAGGGCTGAGGTAATTATGCTCATCATTCTTTACATTATTCTATTCAGAATTTCCTGGAAAAAGCTTGCATTATACTCCAAAACTTCTGCATTATTCTTAAAATTATTCCAATAAATTGAAATTAAAAATATATGTAGAATTCTATGGTTAATTATTGCACATAACCAAGATAATTCATTGTTCTAATAGAGTAATATACAAAAATAAGATTGATTGCTTTATTAGAGTATATATAAGTGAATGTTCTATTAGAGTAACTAGATCTGTGAGCTTTCAAAATGCTAGCATACTGCTAGAATGATTTCTGGCATTATGCTGAAAATTATTTTCGGCAAAATTACCACACCCCTAGTTGAAATATGAAGCCCTATCATAATATATAACTGTAAGCACAGCAAAATTGAAACCATATACAACTTTACTACCCTCATTGTAGTTCTTTATGAAGTAAAATCCTTCAAAGTGTGGCCTGAAGGCATGTCATAACATGTCATCAACAACACCTCAGTTTGTCACATTGTTTATGAAGTCAAGCTTAAGTGCTTCTAATCATGGGTTAGAAGCCAGTTAAACCACACCTGCACTCATAGGATATCTGTTATCAACACCTTGGCTTCGCTTCGGCCTCAGGTTGATAACAACAATATCATACTTGTGGTGGGGTTAACTATAACTTGCCCATGGACCTGGCAAGTGCATATAGCAAAGTACTCATACCTGTGGTATAACTATATAGTAATGCATGCCGTATTCTGTTATGCTAAAAATGTACCACCCTTGCAGTATATATGTAAACAAAATTAAATTTGTTGGTAAACTTGTAAGGTGACAATTTGTCATAACTCTGTGAATATTCATTAGATCTGCACAAAAAGTGCTACTGGTACAGTTATATTCATGTTTAGAACCCCCTCAGGTTTGTCAAATTTCAGCTTGATTGGATTACAAGTTTGTGTGTTTACATATCCCAGAATTGACTGGGGTGATTTCTCAAATTTGGTATGTGGACTACCATAGTGATACTAGGTAGACAACTCCACTGTAAAATTTGGGTAAGTCATGATCATGAAGCTATAAATGAGTGAACATTGCATTCTTATAGATATTTTATAGTGTGGCACGCTGGCTTTCTTGGACTGCACCATATGCATGACTGTGTCTTGATCTTCCTTAAATATTAAAGTATCCTATGCATATATATATGTACCACTTTCACACCTCAGATCAAAGGAAAGCCAGTGAATATATATGGCACTAACTCAAAATTTTTAACGACATATACGCATTGCCACCAATGCGTATATCTCGTTAACTTGAGACATTGTACACCTAATAGGAGTGCACAATATATTATCCAGAAATCATCTGATTTCTTTGATGTTATACTGTTATCCTCTTCTCTTATATATAGGGAATCAAGCAAATTGTGATTGTGGCATTGAATTCTGCCAAACAACCTGTGATTGTGGGATTCAATTTTAATACATCAACAGTAGTTTTTTTTTACTTTTGTAAATGTACCAATTAAAGTAACACAATTAACACTAGTCTCTTAAAATTGCTATATTAGCAAAAATAAAATCAAACTACTGTTTGACGTATTAAAATTCAATCCCACAATCACAGCTTACTTGGTTCCCTATATAAGAGAAGAGTATAGCAACTAAAGATTTTGCCAATTAGGTGGGTCTACATGCTAAAGTAGAACATAGTAGTTATACCACAGGCACTCGTGTTTTGCCTGTATATATGCACTTGCACTCGGGCCTGCGGCCTTCGTGCTTGTGCATATATATCAGGCAAAACACTTGTGCCCGTGGTATAACTATTACATGTATGTGACCTCATGATATAATATTCAATTGGAGAGTGCAAGTATATTATAAGGAAAACAATACTAGGAAAAGAGAAAAACCATCATTGGATGTTTAAAGCACGCAATTACAAATACCTTGGACGCATGTAACAATGCATGCAAAATGCACAGTACACAAAGACAGTAAAAAAATTCTAAAACATGACATACAAAACCAACACAAACAAGGATAAAAACTAAAATATTCATTGTGCCAAACTAATAGCTTTCTGAGCAGCTTTGCTCTCTTGTAGCGAAACAAGAGAGCTTGCTTATACCTGCAGGTATGCTAATGGACATTTACGTAAGTCATGTAACACTGTACATTGTGAGTTAATTTGACACCTGGGTATATACCTGGAGTCTGTTAAAATGTATAGTAGCAGATGTGTACTGTAGAGAGATTGGCGACATTGAAGTTCTATTAACGTACATACTGTGTCAACATTATAGACACCAGGATATTCATACTGTATTCTTCAATTCATGGTGGTTAGCCATTAACTGAAAGATTTAATAAAAACATTATCACGATGATGGTCATTGCTTCTTACCAGAATAATAACCTTCTTTATATCAGTAACTATATGAGATACTTAGAAACTACTACCATAGTTCGCTTTTTTCATTGTGAAATAATTTTAGCATGCAAAAATCATTATATTGTACAAAGATTTCCTGCAAAAAATTTTGCAAAAGGTCAAGATACTCTAATACAGCAGTCATTCATTTAAATCATACAAGGCTATTAATTTTTACATGAAAATTTTATCATGATTTTTTTTGCACAAGAGTACAGCAAATTTTATGGTAAATCTAGAAAGGAAGAATATTCTGTGGCTGTATGAATGAAATTACACCCATGTCTTGAACAGAATTGATATACTATAATTATTACTAGGGGGCAAAAAATTGTAAGTAGAATAGGGATCAAAGTTGTGATTCTGAAAATAACTGCATAAACAAGAAGTAATAGGGATGGTGATTCACAACACTGCTTAATACATCAATACAAGCCAAGCAGCTTGATTTGTGTACATTGAATTTAAGATTCCTATTTCGACTGTTCAAATAAAAAGCCAAAATAGGAATCTTAAATTCAATTTACACAAATCAAGCTGCTTGGCTTGTATTGATGTATTAAGCAGTATTGTGAATCATCATCCCTATTACCTCTTGTTTATGCAGTTTTTCAGAATCACAACTTTGATCCCTATTCTACTTGTTTAAATTTACAGCTTTTTTGCCCCCCTACTTTCTGAAATTTTTTCATGTCCATGCACATGGACAACACAATTTTATGGCTGGTGTGCACTCCATGCAGTAATATAGTACTGCTGCATGGATTTCTACATACACACACACTGAAAAATACATTAATGTACTGTGTAGCTTTAGGGTAAGCAAGAAAGAATTCTGATGCCAAATTGGTGTAATTTTACATTTGTTACTGATGGAAACATGAGCTATTATTAAAGAGCAATTAAACGTGAATTTAGAAATAACAATGTAGTTTTAAAATTTAAAGTCTTGTACTGCACTTTTATATAAATATGTAACTTTTTGAACACTCTTACTGTATGTGTTCCCTAGCAATCAGTGTTTGCATGTAGCAGCTTTTAGCTATATCTTGAAAATGTACACAACTTTCAGTTTATATTGTCCTTAATAGTTGTTTGTATGTCATGGCTATTGTTCTGGATATATAAGTATCACTTTCTACAACATTGTTTGTAGTATCACAATTAATAACAGTACACAAACATTACTCATTACATGCAGTATCTGCTGCTATAGACTACAACTTTGGTGAATGATCTAATTATTTACACATTTTATCATGACAGAAATGAGTTTGAGGGTAAAGATGATGAAATGTTGATCTAAATAGTTATACCTGGTACTCTTTAATTTGTAACAATATACACTGTAAATTGATGATACGACTTCTGTGGTCACTTAGTATGATCATACTTCTATCTTCTTACTAAGTGACCACAGGATTCATACTATCAACTTACCTTGTATCCTTTCTATCCATTTTACTTGCAGTTAGATAATTTTATTAGTAATTAATATTTATGGCTGCCAGTGGTAAACCATCAGTTGCACTGTAATAATACTTGTAACTTGATTTATTTGTGGCTCAGTTCTGTAAAGCATTTGAAATAGCTAAATTTTGGCAGAGCTAACCAGCTATAATTTTAATAGCTAGCTACTGTGTAAACAAATGGAGATGATGGGCTTAACTGTCTTCAGAGAATTCAGCGATCTGCAACCAAATACACATATCCCGAATGACTTTACCAGTGGCTGTTGACAGCAACTCAAACGTTTCTCATTTATGTATCAATATGAGATCTCTGACATACTGTTCTTCATCAAATCCTTGAAAATCCAGCTATCAGTTTCAACAACATCATCCTTTTCTCTGGAACTTCTCAACTTACTAAATTTCAGAAATTGAAGCACACATGAACTGTGTATCTTTGAACAATACCACAAGCATTCCTCTTTCAACAGAATTCCTATGGAATGCCCTACCAATTATCAATCAATGGACACCATCAATAGACAGCTGAAATTGTTTAATCATTTTCTAACCAATTTTGATCAGTATACGTTTTAATCCCCACAACTTTGACAACATAAGTAGAAACTTTAGTATTACTTAACTTAAAGCTTATCTATGATGAATTTGTGATTGTATGCATAGCTAATCATACTAGTTGTCATTACTGTACGTGTACCCAGGCTGTGGGAAGCACAGACCGTTGCTGCATTTAAAAATATATACTTAGCTTAATAAAGGAGACTGAACATAAAATACTGTTAAATATAAAGCAAAGCCAGGAATTTGGCTACTGCTGGCATGGTCATGTCTACACAGTGACCAGTATTACATATTGGGATACAAATGATCAGGAGATAAAAGCAGGCTGTGCCTAATCCTGGACTGATTATGTCAACATGATAACAGCTAAAGCAAATCCTGTAAGAGGTTTCCTACAACATAACTTGTGTCCTAGTTATGTTGAATACTGGACTATGTCTACAGTGTATGGGCACCATACCATCAACAAAATACACCAAAAAGTCAGATGGTGCAGAGACTGGCATCACGTTTTGTGACTTAATTATAATAAGACTGCTAGTGCCTACAATTACAGTGGGAAACCTTACAAGAGAGACAAAATAGCTTCCATGCCATCACTATGTAATAGATAGTTAAAAATTTGTGAACAGGGACAGGACAAAACAATTCGGGAAAATGTTTACAGGATTTTGCAGGGGCGGGATCCAGGAGCTGGCAAGGGGAGGGGCACAAACAGGCTAAGTTGTAGGTGGTTGAAGAGAGCCAGATTCTCTTGTTAGCTGCTGCATTTTTGAAGCAGCAAAATAATCACCTCTTAATAGTGTCTCATTGCTGATTTTGCATTTTGGCCTTTGCAGATGGTTGCAACTGTTTAAAAGGCTCTGGATGTCTTTAACAACAGCAACATGATAATTATTTTAGAGGCACTTATTACGCATGAAAGTGCTGGGTGTCAATTTCACAGTTAGTTAGACTTTGGTTAGTATTGTGGCAGAAATTAGTAGCGAAATTCACTACTATTGTTTCAGTGTAGGAGCGCTGTTCCTCAGTCTCACCACTCCTATAAATTTAGCCTAGGAGTGTTGTTCCCATTAAATGCTAGGAGTACATGCTTTTCCTAATCCTCAGAGAGCTGTTCTTAATCCTAGGATAATCCTAGGGCACTGCTCCTAATCCTAGCTCAGAATGCACTGTTCCTAATCCTCAGTACAAGCATATTACAGGAATATAATTATTGTTGGCATGTAAAAGAATGATGATACTGTATGAATGGTAGTGTATTGTAGTCTTGTATAAACCAGATCCTTTATATGGAAATTTATATTTCTAGTTTTTGTTAAGTGGTTACTGATCCAATAAAAATGGGTGGTATAGACAAACCACTTTCTATCCAGCTAGCTATAAAAATGTTTCAAGTAAAAGGAATTATTGAGAAATAGCCTCTGTCTCCATAAAAAGAATGCTGACCTGTCCAAATTAAGACAATCAGTACATGAGGCTTAGCATTAATAATTACCCACCTTATGCTAGTGTAACAGAAAAAAACAAAAAACAAATGAAAATTGATATTTTGTATGTGCAAGATTGTTAATAATTTAGTAGAAATTGATACAGATGACATTCTCTTTTCCTGACCATGTATGCATTACACAAGAGGGAACCATTTGAAGTTTTTGCCACCTTCCACCAAAATTAGTTCCTACGTACCACTACTCCTTTTGCCATCAATAATTCAACAGTGGAACAATCTTCCCACTATTTTAAAGCAAAGACATTCGCTACTTTTGTTGTGACCTTCACTACCCTTTTATAGTGACCCTCACTACATGGTAGTGAGGGTCACTACAAAATTAGTAGTGAATTTCACTACACAAAAATTGTGAGTATTGTGGCAGAAATTAGTAGTGACCTTCATTACATTTAACAGTGACACTGGTTTATTTTTACTGTGTAGGTTTACAGGTTAGGAGGCTGACGCACAACTATAGGATTAGGTTGGTTAGGTTATACATATAATTAGAGTTGTACCAATAATCAGATCAGTAATAGAAGCCAATAAGTAGCTGTTTTTACCATAATCAGAAATCAGTTGTAATGGGTTGTGGCCAGCAGATTATTAGTCTATTCAGCTTCAGCAGCTGCAGTACCACTGGAGGGCTGGTATCAAAGACTTTGGTATGTACTTAGGTAATTTGTTTATGTTTTGTGGTAACCACAAAGATAAACAGTGATGATTCAGGCCCTAGCCCATTTGTCTGACTAGCAACTTTGAGTTGAGGTAAGTGTACAATTTCACAACATTGGCTTTACTTGCTCTACTTTTAGTGGGTATGCACAGTATAACCTGCAGAGACCTACAGTCGGGTATCGGTCAACTATCAGTAAAACAGGGTAAAAATATATCGGATATCGGTTTTCCCTAAAAGTGGGAATCAGTACAACTGTACATATAATATAGTATTTTAGATTCAAATATATAGTGCAAAAACAAGAAGATTTGCTGGCAGTATAGTGGTAGGGCATGATAATGTAGCTACTCCACACCTAGCAGTTGGTGGTTTAAGCTGCAGTTTTGTTTATGTATTTTTCTTAAATTGCAATGACAGACTAAATATTAAATATATTCAAGGTCTCACAGCTCAATCTTGACCTATGCATATAAACTGCTAGCAACCGGTATAAGGGGCATATGCATGCATGCAGCTGCATGACTATAACACTATAATGGGATACTCCTATAACATAACAATTAAGATACTGTAGATACACACAGTAGTAAATTAAGGTATTTCAGACAAACCCATGCTCTTGATTTACATATAGATATAATGTGTTAATGGAGAGAGATTGAATTAATTGCATAGCAGAACCGATGTTTCTGAATGTTCTATTAGAGTAGTTACATGACTGCTCTATTAAAGTATCTCGATCTCGTGCCCTCCCAGCACTGATTCATGCAGTATTCCATTCTTGCATAACCTTTAGCACAAATTCTAGTAAATCAAGGCAAAGTGAAATGGCTAATGACTACAACAGTTGGCAACTGCTGGGCATTGGAAAAATTGAGGGGGTATTGCTCCTCCACTTGTGGCATAGATTATCGAGAGAATCTATGCTTGTGGGGAGGGGCAGTTGCTCCCTTTACCCTCCTATTTCTCTGCCCCTGACTTAACCAAAGGTCAGTTCAAATAATAATGTACCAGCTATTGAACTGACAGTAACACTTAAGGCAAAAAGGTTACTAAAATGAAAAAATAAAGTTGCAGCATCCAGGCTTCGAACCTTAGACCATCAGTGTGATGGATCTGAGCTGTTCTTCCACTGCTAGCTCCAAAAGGCTCCCTTTACTTTTCTATCTTATAAATGTGACTCAAGAAGTAAGCTGTATATAGTAAGAAGGAGGGCGAAGAAGAAACCAAAGCTGAACTCGACCCTAACCCTAACACTGATACTAGCTACTTGTCGTATATCTAAAGTTGAATACTTGGGGAAAATGCTATAGATGCGTGCCCAAAGTCAAATACTAGGGCAACTACTAAATATGTGCCCTAATTAACTACTCGGGGCATACCAACCCTAACATACAACTATATTAGTAGTGACTTTCACTACTAATTTCTGCCACAATATATACTCACTATTTTGTGTAGTGTCGTTCACTACTTTTGTAGTGATGTTCACTACTCTTTTGTAGTGATCCTCACTACATAATTTATATAGTGAACATCCACAATTAATTGAACTAAACACTTTAGCTACATTCTTTCAGACTTGATTATACAATACTTATAACTTGTAGGTAATTACAGTTTGGGCTTAATCAGCTTTGCTGTCTGCCTTCACCCCCCCAAAATAAATAAACATCATTACATGGTAGCTAGTGACGATTACTACAAAATATAAATATTAACACTGAGTGAACGTCACTACAAAAAAACAGTGAGTATTGTGGTAGATGAGTAGCGACCTTCATTACAGTTAGCAGTGACCTTCACTAGTTTGTTTTTACTGTGTATGGCATGCTTGATGCTCGACTGATAATGAGTGTTATGCCTGAAAAAACTTTTGGGTTCAGTAACCACTTCCTATCTATGGTGGGGTCTATTTTACGGAACGAAACGAAACGATGGAACGGAATGCTTTCTCAAATTGAAGCTTGCAGCTTACCATTGCTGTAGAAGTTATCGGTGACACCTCCAGCAGGTAATTAAATGTACCTCAAGAAAGATAGAAAAAAATTAAGGATCGATTGTGGGTTTTTGTTGGTTGTCATTAGTAATGAAGTACTAAGCTGACTCAGCATATTCATTTTCAGATGTATCAAGTAGGGAACTTAATGCATGACTTGTTTTTACTAGTATGCATGTGAGTTGTTTTTTTGCTTACTTTAACTTATGAATGCACAATCTGGGAGCTACACTACACTACAGAAAATAAGTATAGTGACAAACTGAATCAACTCAGTCTAAGTAGAATCTAAAGGAATTCTGTGCAGTGTGTGACATTCATATACCACAAGGAGGCTATATTGTGTTAACATGATTTATTAACAGTGCAGTGAACTAATGCCAGCCATGAAATTGCATTTTATCACTGAGTGGAACCTCCAGGAAAATGGAATAGGATAGTAATAAAATATTAATAGCTGTCTCAGCAGTGATTATTCTCCTACCTGATAAATCAAGCAGGTCTCTTCAATTCATTTATTGCATGACCAAGGCAAGTTTTGTTACCACAATACAGTAGCTGATTAGTATTGTTTCTGCTGATCTTGACAAGATAGAAGACCACTCAATTTCCTCAGTTTCAGAGCATTATGTCCTCCACAAAGAAATTAACTAGAAAGTTGTGGTGACAAGAAAACGCATGACTTCCAATTCAGTCTAATAAACGGAATAATTATATGGTTGATTGAGGAGGTATCACTTTTGGAAAGTTCAGACGACCGGTGATGAAATGCATGGATTCATCGAATTTTGGTTGTAGTTAGAGACATTAAATATCCAAAAGCAAACTGACTATAGCTATTATATTAATTCACTTTCTTTATATTTTCTCAATTTTGAGCCTGTAGCTATACAAATAATTTAATTTTTCTCAGTCAATAGAAATCCTATGGGAGAGAAAATTTTATTTTTGTTTACTTATACTGTACCACTTCAAAGGAAAATGAAGAAAGCATACTGACAAATCAATAAAACTATATAGTACAATTACAATAAGGTGAATTATAGATTTAAATACTTGATATGAATTAGAACTTTTAGATAAATTGTTCCAAAGCAAAATCATAGATGGAAAAAACAAAGACTGGTGAGGTCTTGATTGATGACAGTGGTTGGAGCTTATAATTTCTCATTCTTGAATATGTTGCAAAGTAGAGGTACAAATCATTATCAAAATGGGATATCAATTTCATTTGTATAGTAAATAATCAAGCATTATACTGTATTCATTTGTCCTCCACTTAAATATGCCACAACAATAGCAGTCTACCTTGAAATCTCAACTATCCAACTCAGAGCAGCCTACTTTGTAATAAACACAATTATGTGATCCCACTTTAATTTCATGGACCAGCTGGACTGGGAATCACTTGAAAATAGACAAACTAATTTAACCTGTTCTGTTTGAAGTGAAGCATGTGAAATATTACACCTAGGATTGTTAGGTGGTATGTGATTAATGTGAGCGTTCTATTTCTGGTCTGACTAGATACACTAAAACACACACACACACACACACATCTTGGTCCAAATCATGTTTGCCTGGTGGATATGGGCATGATTTCACATGCATGTAAGGCTTAATTGAAATCTGGTTGATCTTTGAGTTTTGGCATTTAGCCTGATTCATGGCTATGGCAGTCAGACTCATCCTTGAATTTGTGCAACAGAAAAATTAGCTCAATACGGAATATTGTAATCTGGCATCAGTCCACTGCACCAGCTGTTACTAACTCCATACATGCATTTGCAGAATATAATTATGGCCTCCTTGTGGTGTCTGCCAAAATATTTGTTCCTCACACACTGCACAAAATTCGTCAAGTTTTGATTCAACTGGCTCTTTCCTGTCACCAGTGTCTTCCTGCTTGCTCATGTTGTAGTATAGCTAGCTGCAGGGTACTGATTTATGACTGGAAACGCTGGCCCAGACTGTTTCCTAAAGTCAAAAAAAGCAAAACAGCTCACATACTAGTAAGAACAAGTGCCCTCCTTGATATATCTATAGATATACCATCACTGAGACAACTTATCACACAATTTATACTTCGTTACTGACAATCAACAAGAACCCACAATTGATCCTTTTTCTTATATTTAATAACCCACTGGAGGTGACACTGATAACTTGTAAGCAGTGGTGTAGCTAGATTTTTTTGATAATAGAGCCTAGGTGGGGCACACCTCCGCAAAAGTCCGTCCATGCAAATATAAATACACAAGATACGAGTCCATCTCACTGTGGACTCTTCATACATTTATATACAGTAAAAAGCTTATTAAAGTGCATGGCTGTTCCTAGCTAGCTAAATATACTGCTACACTGCAGTTTCTACACATATCAATGTATTGCCCCACAACCCAAGATCACCCTGGTGTTCTTAGGGAGCAAAGCATTTCATCTGACCAATCTCGTCCTGGCGACATATACCACCCTGACTTTCATCTTGGTCGTCCTGCCTATTTTGATCTCTTCGTCAGGAGTACCACTCAGTCTGCTGTCATATCTTCTGCTTCTTCTCAGGCTGGGGTGGCCGCTGCTGTTGGTGAGATAGCTAAAGACACTCAATACCAGGACATTGTGAATGATAATGGAGGAGATTTTATCCCTCTTGTATGTGAGACCTTTGGTGTTTGGTCACCATCCCCCCCCCCCCTCGGGCATATATGGGGCTATAGTGGGGATTTGACACAGCTGAATGTCAAATGCTCCATAGTAGGGCAAACCTATCGTGTCAAATCCCTACCGTTGCCCCCAGTTGCAATGCGGGATTTGACATAGCGAAGGAAGTTACAAAAAAAATATATTCCACAGCCTGCTTTGGGTCTAGCTATTCCTCCTCACAATTTTACTATAGCTTTACGTTTGTGGCTTGGCATTCCTTTGTTCCCTTCTTTACCACTCTGTACTTGTCTATCTGTCATTGACCAGTTTGGTGATCATCTGCTGGGGTGCTCTCATGGTCCTTTGAGGATCCAGCGTCATAATGCTTCAGTGTCTATTGTACACCATGCCTTGCTCTATGCCCTATCAATTTTAGGATCCATAGCTGGCAGAACAACTGTTAGAAACGGTTTACCTCGAAAGTTTGCTAGGCGCCAACTTCTCCAGCAACTGTCTGTGACTTTGTGGAGGTACAATGCGAAAATGATACTTCGCCAGTATTTGCTTACTGCTGAGGATGAATTTCCTGACTTTGACATTGATTAAGTTAAGTACGTAGCTAGTAATAAGTATATAGTTAGGTAGTAAGTAGTAGTATGGTGTAGTTTTCAGTATGTATGTGTATTTCATTTGAAAATTTTGTATTGATAACCTATTACTAAAAAAAATATTTGGGTGCTTACTGAACAATCGTCAGATGCCCCACTTACGCCCGGGGGGGGGGGGGGGGTGATTTGGTGGGGCTATACATTGATAGGTGCATACTTGACACTACAAACTACGCTATTGCACGATCAGCATGCAATTTTACCCGATTTCCACTTCTTATGGATTAATTCTTGAACCAAATCTTTACTTGGTTAGCATCTTGTATTAACAGCTCTGCACTATTGATGATTCGCTAAACCATAGCAGGTATTAAAAGGAATGTGTAGTGTGCACGTGCCTCATCACTTCGACAATCCCCTTTACTCCTTACTATAATTGATCCAATCTCCGATCATCAGCAATTCTTTTATTCCTAACATTAGTATCACTATCAGCTCACTATTCACAATCTTATTCACAGTGGGCATTAAAAGGAATTCTTCACTTGACCACTTGCACAACTTCGATCAGGAACACCTAACTTAACACCTTATTATATAGTATGTTATCACTCTGACTTGTTATAATCATGATGCGTACAATCTCATTTACTGATAACTTCCCTCCAACTCGCTTACATTTAAACTCGTGATCACGTGATAGTGGAAATTAAATGGAATTCTAACTTTTCTTTGCTTATTGATGTTATTTATAGTGAAATGACAAGGAAATTGTATGTACAGCGTATAAAAAGCTACAGAGTAGCGCTATGAGAGATTGTCGTGTCGAATCACTAGAGAGGATATATTCTCAGTACCTTCATTTCATCTCGATCACACAGTACCAACACTTAATGATGTTGATATAACACCATCCATTGTACTTGACAGGCTAGATAAGATCAATGTAAACAAATCATCAGGACCTGACGGTTGGCCTCTACTCTCATTAAAGGAAACTGCTTTACAACTTAGTGTTCCATAGTGTATACTGTTTAAAAAGTCACTTAGTAGTAGCTGACTCCCTAGTAGTTGAAAACACGCTCATGTCACACCAATTCACAAGAAGGGAAATCGTTCTGTTGCTGATAACTACCATCCAATAAGTTCAATGTGACCTATAGTCCGAGTTTTGGAGTCAATCATTAAAGATCATAATCACACACCACATGCTCACTAACAATTTTCTCCACGCCAACATGGTTTTATTGCTGGCAGGTCATGCACAACACAGCTTCTTATAGCAATGGACTATTGGACTCAATCGGTAATGATGGCTATCCTGTTGACTATATTTAGATTTCCGAAAGGCTTTTGATTATGTCTCTCATAATCAACTACTGGTGAAATTGAAGCATATGGCATAGGCGGGTCTCTACTAAGGTGGGTACAGAATTTTCTTTCTGGTAGAAGGCGTGCTTAATGGTGACCACTCTAGTTGGTCCACAGTCTCTAACAGGGTTCCCCAAGGTTCAGTCCTTGGCCCCCTACTCAATGATATTCTGTTATCTGTGGACAGCCCAATCTTACTATTTACTGATGATGCCAAGATCTTTCGATCAACTAGATGTGAAGCCGATTACTTACAACTTCAACGGAATATTGATATATTGTTTGAATGGTCAAAAACCTGGTTGCTTAATTTTAATATTAGCAAGTGTTATGTTTTGCATTTAGGTCTCATCCACTCCTATGGAAATTACTGTATTGATGGTAATGTTATAACATCTACTGAGTCAGTCAAAGATTTGGGAATTGTCGTTGACTCTTCTCTAAAGTTTCATAATCATACTGCTATAGTAACTGCAAGAGCTAATCGTATACTAACTGTGATTAATAAATCCTTTGAGTATTTGAACACCAACATGTTACTCCAACTGTACAAATCTTTTTTTCGTCCCATATTAGAATATGGAAATATTATATGGGGTCCACAGTTCATACTTGATCAGCAGTCAGTTGAAAAAATTCAAAGAAGAGCTACTGAGTTAATGATCATGAGTGAAATTAAAGACTTGCAATATGTTGACAGATTAAACCACCTAAACTTACCATCTCTCAGATATCGACATCATAGAGGGGACTTAATTTACACATACCGACTATTTCATAACATGCTGGACATGGATAGCTCATCTTTATTTACCTTTCGATCATCTTCTATAACAAGAGGTCATGATTTAAAGATCTACAAACCACATGCTACCTGCTTGCCATGCCGTCACTTTTATTCAGTAAGAATTATAAATGATTGGAATGGACTCACACATGATTCATCAGTTAATGTTAATTCAACCAATTTGTTTAAGACACACCTAGATAGATTTTATTATGATTACCAGTATGATATTGTATAGTTATTTTTGTAGTAGTTTGATTGTTTGGATCAGGTTTTTACAGGCTTTCCTTCTTACCTGTACCCCCAACAATAATAATAATAATAATCACGTGACATTTACTGATGATGGGGTCTGGAAAGGTGACGGTGGGGCACAGACCCCAGTGTAGTTATGCCACTGCTTGTAAGGGTAGTTTCAGCAATAGTAAGTTGCAAGCTTCCATCTGAGAAAGCGTTCCATTCCATGGTTTAGTCCATCATTCCGTTCCGTAGAATAGACCCCACCCCTATCTATACACTATCATTAAAGTATTATTTGGTAAAAGCGTAATAAAAGCTAGTCATTTTGCATTCAAAATTCAAATATGTAGCTATAGCCAGCTACTGAGATTTGCAGAATTTATGCCAGGAAATGCCGAGTTGTGGCAACAATGGAGTCATGTTTCCGTTTGTCTCTAGTTACAGTTTTGTTGCAATTAGACAATGGTATACAGCGTAGATGTGTGGAGGTCTCTTATTTGTGAAGAAACTTGGTATCAGGTTAGGCCACTCCAAATAAATTCTCTTTTTCCCGTCCTGGACTCAAGCATATTTGCATGTGGGCGGGTGGTCTATTTCCATTAGTTCATTATAAGATTGGCAGCTTTTCAAACCATAAATTGCCTGGCAGAACCTTAAAAAGCTGCATAAAAGCATGCTTAAGCTTTTCAAGTTGCAAAAATAGTGTAAACGTGAAGTTTGTGCCAACTTGATACACTGTTTCAAGATGGCTTTCACCGAGCCTCTCAGTATGTAAGAATAACCGGAAAATAATGGAAGAATACGGAATAATGGAATATTTAAAGCTGATAGTAACTAGGTGCGGGCGGTGGACGGGAAACAGAGAATTTATTTGGAGTGGCCTTAGTCTGGTGCTGCCCGCCCCTTCGCAAAAAGTAAGGCCAGGTAAAGTTGATAGCTAGTTTCCCGTTTCAAGGTTTTGAAATATGATGTGGGAGGGAGGTCATTATTCATTATAAAACTTTAAGTAAAAAATGGTAGTTATAATATAAATAAAACTAATGAAAGCTCAGTACACATAACCATAAAAGTATAACAGATCATAGTTTAGCTAATGTATTTTATTTACTTCGCTTTTCTTTCTTTACTTCTCTTCTGGAGCTCTGATGATGGTACAATTAAAGCAGCTCTACCACTTTTTATCTCCTTCAATAGTTCTGACAAAGAAAGAGAATTATCTTCCTTCTGGAAAATTGTCCAGGATACCAAACACTTTTTTGAGCGCTTTGATCACGCACACATACATTCGCCATTATTGAATTTGTTAACAAGTCACGTGATGAATAATGAAATATTGAAGCGAGTGCATAAAAGCATGTGGGCGGAACAGAAAACTAGCAATCAACTTTGCCTGGCTTAAGGGTCTGGTGAAATACAAATACCAAGTCATTTCAAAAGGAATTCAATTAGACAGCACACGTAATGCTTGCTGCGTCAGATGATGGCACTTCAATTTGAACAAAAGTATTGTGTTGCCAAGGCGATTTCTGTGTGAACGTCATTAGCACGCATTAATTGGCTACTGCCAAATCTGGGCGGTAGAAATGATTTAGTATTTGTATTTCACCAGACCCTTACTTTTTTCGAAGGGGCGGGCGGCACCAGACTAGTATCAGGTGTCTTACTGGTAGGACACCGCGACAGTTATTTACACCACAATGTACGTGGCCCACAGTAATGCAATTAGCCTTTTGTAGACAATTAGTAGTATTTTGCACATCAGTAAACACCAAGCGATTGCGAGCAGATTATAAACTCAGGTACGCTGTTATTGTGGGTAGCTCAGCGGATTATAGGCCATCGTGGCGCAAGGGGTAGTCACCTCCATACCACCAATTAATGCGCTTGCGACCGGGATCAAGATTTTATCAAGTGATCAAGGAGTTTTGCAGTGAATCAAGCGATCATAGATAATATATACCTCTGGACGTGTCCGGAGGCATATATTATCTATGAAGCGATCAAAGCGTCCGCAAAAGTGGCGATCAAGCACCTTAACTTTGGTAACACGAGAATTTACTTAACTTTTACGGTTGATGATAAAGAATCAAGGAAAGATGAAATCAAGTGATCAAGGCAATATTTAGGCGATCAAACTTTTTGATCGTGGTCGCGAGCGCATCAATTTGTGGTATGGAAGTGACTAGCCCTTGTGGCGGTAACTGGTTAATCAGAAAAGCCATTAATTCAGTTTGTCAGCCTTCGCCGTATTAAAGCGCGCTCTGTAGACCAAGACAGCCGTGCTGGTACCGGCTATTCCCATTCGCTGCCATTCACACGTATCTATAACGCATCAAACAGACTTTTCGAGTCGAGTCGACTTTACAAACTTTCAGCCTCCCTCAGTTATTCCGGCGTTGCTCCATGGTTTGCCGGCGCGACCTCACATCGGCTTTTGCTTGCTGAAATACCCTCGGTGTTTACAATCAGAACCCTCTACACTAACTCACCGCTTCTACGCCATTGTCTAAAACACTTAGACACTCACAATACTCGTCTTCGAGGATTTAAAAACTTGAGTTGACGTTAATAATTACCGAGGCGCAGCCGAGGTAATTATTGACGTCACTGATGGTTTTTAAATCCTTGAAGATACCTATTGCGAGTGTCTAACTATTAGTTGTGGAATATTAACTTAATACTTTTGTAGCTGGCTATCAAGCATCTAGCTTTGGCTTATTCACGTGATGGGATTTAGGTCACGTGCCACTTCCTGATTATCCTAAATGCTAAAAACAATAAAAAAATGTTCGTTTCAGTTTTCAGGTCAGTCTGTGTCAAACGAAGTGAGAAACTATATGAAGCTAGCTATACGCCTTAAAAAGACTCGAGGCGCCTTCCTATTTGAGTGGAAACTACTGGCGTACGTAGCTGATCGCTCAACACTACACTTTGTTTGTGTATCGGCTATAATACACTGAGTGTTCGATGGTAGCTAGCTGAAAAAGTCACTGAGTCACACAAATCCGCTCCTCACCAGCCACATCAGTGCAGGCACGCCGCGATGACATCAAGACTCTCTTTGATCAGTTTGGACTCATTTCGACTGAAATGTAAGTATTTGTTCTAGCAGTTCAACCTGTATTAATTATATATAGCTATAGATCTACAAGGGCAGGAAATATTAAGAATTAAATTCCGTCGTAATTAGCTATTAATATATACTGTAGGGCTTCCACCGTGAAAAGTCAAAGTCACCATTTCTTAGTAATTACTGTGCACGATTGTTGATAAAAAGATAAGTATGAATTCACGAAAAAACCGGGAGTAAAACGGTTCATAGTTACGCAACGAAGCCTAATATTTTCAGTCGTAAAGTGATGACACATGGTCACGTGCGTTCTTAGTTTTAATGACATGAATGAGCTGTGGTAGTCAAAGATACGTCATGTAAACATACACACATTCTTATGAACTTTTATATGATGTACCGCTGGCTTGACAAGCTTGCTAAAGCTCATTCATTGCAGAGACCTCAACCTGTAAAGTGCACTAGGAGTGAGACCTGAGGATAAAATGAGTGAGATTTGCTTACTTATGCGTGAGGTCTCATCTTAGTAGAAAAATTCCTGTAAAAATTGCAAAATTCGCAACTTTCTTTGGCTATTTTCAGTTATACTTCTCCATTTTTGGCCATTAGAGTACTGTTTAGTGCTTTTCCAAGAGGTTTGAAGTGAAATTAACTTACGTAAGAGCTTAATTTTCCTGGAATTGCAATGTGTGAGATGGAAAACCATGCATGAGACAACAATCCAATGAGTGTGTCTCACGCGTAATGCGTGAGAGTTGAGGTGTCTGTCATTGTCATGTAAACAAAGAACGCACGTGACCATATTTCATCGCTTTACGACTAAAATATTAGGCCTCGTTGTGTAGCTATGAACCGTTTTATTCCCAGTTTTTTCGTGAATTCGTACTTGTCTTTTGTTTGTCAACAATCTATAGTGACTTCAACTTTTCATGGTGGAAACCCTATATATAGGGCCGATCATAGACTACGTGCTGAAAAACAGTCAAAAAGGACCCTAGGTCGCCTACACCTGAAGATATACTATATTTAATCAAAGGATTACATGTCCACTAGTAAATGGCCAGGAAAACTTGGTGACTTGTTTCTCATCCAGGATTTCCGGAAGTCACTTTTCATTATTCATTATTAAAGAAATAGCTACTCTAAATCAAGCTGTCTGTTACTATCTAATCCAAAACAGCTAAGCTGTTAAAAAGGATGCGGCCTCCAAAAAGGCCATGGTGAAAAAGATGTGAAATCCAAGGTGGCGGCCAAGAAATAGCTGTGATGGTAGGTTAACTGTTAAAACATTTATAATGACAATTCAGGTAAATTTGAAGCAGCACCAAATTCACCTGAATTGTCGTTGTTACCATTAACCTATCATCACAGCCATCTCTTGGCTGCCACCTTGGATTTCACACCTTTTTGCCATGGCCTTTTTGGGGCTGCACCATTTTCTACAGCTTGGCTGTTTTGGATTAGCTAGATATCACTTCTTTTTGTATTTGTATACCCCCAAAGCTGGCCTATACTGGCTTTGGGGCTTTTTAACCTGTTCCTTTTTTTTATTTTACCACAGAAAGAAGAAAAAGACTTAAAGCAGATTTCAAAAATACTTTAACAATTTCAGTTATTTTGCAAATTTATATCAAGACACTACCATGTGTCATGCGGCCAAGAAGCTGGCACTCAACACCGTGAGTAGCTGTATTGACAGGAGAAAGAAAATGCAATTTTCGCACCTCTGTTCTACCTTTACAAAACAAGACTATTTTTGCTGTAGACACACCTGCCAAAGTCAGTACTTCACATACCAAATTTGAGCGAAATCGCTTCAAGCATTTCTGAGATGTGCTACTTCAAAAATTGGCTTAGTTTTGTAATTTTTTTCTTCTTCCCCTTTTTGCACACTTATAAAAACTGCCATAAAATGCGAACGCCATATCCAATTGCCTTGAAATTTGACACACAGAAGGGGGGTATAAAGGCGCATCTTGGTACCAAGTTTGACTAAATAGTCAAGGAGTTATTATCAATTATTCACGAAAAATAACACTGACATGTTGTCACACCTACAGGGTATAAACCACATATGGGAAGAAACTGAAAATGGTACGTGAATATAACCTCAAACCTTTTTGAGGGGTAGTTGGAAAAGGTGGATACGGTCGGATGCGGACACGGACGCGGACACGGGCACAGACATTTTCAAAAAGGATTTTTACATTTATATAACAGTTATTTTTCATACCTAACGCTGTTTTTACAGTAGTCTTCGCCTCCAGACCCAGGCGTCGATCTTTTCATAGCACTTATCCATTTATAAGTGCACGTGCGAAGGATAGACTAGCACTCTAAAGACCATTATAGTGTTGTATACGTGCTCTAGAAATCTAATTCAGAGTCACAGAGATTAATCTAGCATGTCCCAACTTAATCTCGTAGGCCAGGTCCTTGAAACCCTCAACACTTGGTATAAGCGCCTGCACCTTATACTAAAAGGCGTAAGATTGTGGATTTGGCCTGCTAAGCTAAGTTGCATGGGGCATACAAGCTAATCTCTACAACTATATAACTCTGTATTAGACTTTAGAACATGTGTACAACACCATTATGGTCTTTGGAATGCTGTGGAGTGCTGGTCTAGTCCTTCGCACGTGCGCTTATAAATGGATAAGCGCTATGAAAAGATCGACACCTGGGTCTGGAGACGAAGACTACTGTAAAAACAGCGTTAGGTATGAAAAATAACTGTTATATAAATGTAAAAGTCCTTTTTGAAAATGTCTGTGTCCGTGTCCGCGTCCGTGTCCGCGTCCGACCGTATCCGCCTTTTCCAACTACCCCTTTTTGAGGTTTGAAAGTAATCAAGTTAAAGACCACAAAGATACAACAAAAAAACCCAACAATGTGTAACAACTATGCGAACTAACAAAAAAAAACCATCACTTGCCACGCCTACTAGAAAATTTTCAGGGGAACCATTTGAAAATTGGTGTACAGGTTGAATAATCATCTTAGAAGGGCCCTTCAATGGTGGAGAAGAATAAGACTTAAAGCAACAGTGTTATAACAAAATCCAACTTGGTGTACAAGTGAAATCACCCCTGCAGTTGTCTACGACAAATTAATGTATTTTGCAAAGCAACAAATCCCCTGGACCAGATGGTTGGACTATATCTGTAATTAAATCTGTAAGTGAATTTATTTCAGTGCCACTGTCCATTATATTCAACAAGTCATATAGTAGTGGTACTTTACCAACAGACTGGAAGTATGCCAATGTAGTACCAATTCATAAGAAAGGTCCATAGAATCTTGCTAGTAATTACAGACCAGTAAGTTCAACGTCCATTTTCGGTAAGTTGGTGGGTTCTATTGTTAAAGATCACATACTATGTCATCTATTTATAATTTCTCCTTATCAATTTGGCTTTATGCCGGGAAGATCATGTTCTACCGAGTTATTGCAGGTATTGGATTACCATACTCGGCATTTGGATAATGGTTGTTGTGTTGATATAATCTACTTAGATTTTCAAAAAGCATTTCATACTGTCCCATTTTTTATTGCAACAGTTAACTTCTTTTGGCATTCGTGGCAATCTCTTAGAATAGATTAAGAATTAATTAACAGAAAACAGCAAGTTGTATTGAGTGAATATAAGTCTTGTTCCTCTCCAGTTACCGGTGGTGTCCCTCAAGGATCTGTGTTAGACCCTTTATTTTTCACTATGTTTGTTAATGACATTCCATCAATTGTGTCTAGCCCTGTGGTGTTCATGTTTGCAGATGATACAAAGATTTTCCATGTGATAAGAATGAAGAAGACTACGTTACATTACAGAATGACTTAAGTTGCCTCTACAGATGGTCACAATTCTGGCAATTGAAATTTAACATCTCCAAATGTAAGGATCTCCATTTTGTCCCAACTCACCATCATGGCTTCTATTACCTTAATAGAATTCCAATTGACACAGTTACATCACACAATGACCTCAGAATTCTCTTTGATGACAATCTTAAGTTCCATGATTATACCACTAAAGTTACAACCAAAGCTAAGTGAATACTTGGCATGATCAAGAAATCCTTTGAATATCTTGGCTCGGATATGTTGTCTAAGTTGTTTACCACACTAGTTCGACCCATCTTGAAATATAGTAATGCCATTTAGGGACCACTATTTACCCTTGATCATAGAAAGGTTGAAAAGGTACAACGTAGAGCTACCTGTCTCCTCCCATCATTACATGACAAATCCTATACTGAGAGGCTGTCACTACTATCCTTACCATCACTGTTGTATAGATGCCACAGGGGTGATTTAATTTTTCTATACAAAATTTTTAGCGACTACTTCAGCTCTGACTTTACTAATCTATACACCTACTCCACTACTACTACTACCAGTGTTAAACTACTAAAACAAGTGTTAAACTACTAAAACATTGAGTCGCCCTGTAGACATACTATTCAGCTAGTGTCAGCCTGAAGAGAATTGGCTAGAAACAAGTCACCCTGTAGAGAGATCAGCTAGAAACACGTCACCCTGCAAAGTGCTAAACTACTAAAACATTGAGTCTCCCTGTAGAGATACTATTCAGCTAGAGTCAGCCTGAAGAGAATTGGTTAGAAACAAGTCACCATGTAAAGAGATCAACTAAAAACTAGTCACCCTAAAGAGAATTCAACTATATTTCAAGTCACCCTGTATAGAGTTCAGCAGGAAACAAATTACCTTGTAGAGAGATCAGCTGGACGCAAATCACCTTGTAGAGCTAGAAACAAGTCACCCTGTGGAAAGATCAGCTACATAGACACAAAGAGAGATTAGCTAGAAAAAATAACCTTTAGAAAGATCAGCTAGAAGCAAGTCACCCTGCAGAGAATTTGGTAGAAACAAGATGCCCTGTAGGGAAATTAGCTATAAGCAAGCCACACAATAGAGATATCAGCTAGAAGCAAATCTCTCAGTAGAGAGATCAGCTCACCCTGTAGAGAGATCAGCTAGAAACAAGTCACCCTGCAGAGAGTTCAGCTATGTCTCAAGTCACCCGTAGAGAGATCACTAGAAACAAGTTGGCCTGCAGAAAGATCAGCTAGAAACAAGCCACTGTCCATGCAGCTATAAGCAAGTTGCCATGAAGAGAGGTCAGCTAGAAACAAATCACCCTGTAGAGAGATCGGCCAGAAATAAATCACCCTGTAGAGAGATCAGCTTGATCAAGTCACCCAGTAGAGAGCTCAACTACATTTCAAGTCACCCTGTAGAGAGTTCAGCTAGAAAGAAGTCACACTGTTGAGAAAATGAGCTATAAAGAAACAAGCCATCCTGTGAATAGATCAGCTACAAACAAGTAACCCTGTAGAGAGATCAGCTACATTCCAAATCACCCTGTAGAAAAAGACACTACTGCATGGACAGTACTCTATGCTAATACCATGAAATTCCCATGATCCTGTGAAATACCCATGAATGTTTCAATTGATAATTTTTTCATGGGTATTTCATGGGTATTGAAATACCCATGAAATTCTCGGGTAAAATATTGTACCCATGAATAACCCATGAATAACCCATGATTGAGTAAGTATTCATGGGCTTTACATTCATAGACTTTCCACACATTTTTCATTGGTGTAATTTCACAGGTTTTTCATGAGTGTACATACATACAAACCCATGAAAACGTACTTATTCACAGGTTGTTCATTGGTACATTATTTTGCTCCATGCATTTCATAGGTATTTCATTACACGTGAAAAATGCCAACTTTCATGGGCATTTCAAGGGAATCATGGGAATTCCATGGTAATAGCATAGATATGTTGTCCAGTAGTGAGATCAACTTGAAATAAATCACCCCATAGAGATTAGAAATAAGTCACCATGTAGAGAGATCAGCTTGAACTAAGTCAATGTGTAGAGAGATCAGCTACATTTAATAGAAAGATCAACTGGAAACAAATCACCCTGGAGAGAGATCAGATAGAATCAAGTCACTCTGTAGAGGGTTCAGCTAAAAACATGTCACCCTGTAGAGAGTTCACCTAAAAGAAAGCTATCCTGTTGAAAGTTCAGCTATCTTGTAATTCTTTCTGTTAGGTTATGAGTCACTCTGTGGTGAGTTCAACTACAAACTGTTCACCATGTAGTTTAAGAGTATAGCTACATTGTGAGTTCCCTGTAGAAATTTCAGCTACATACACATTTCCATCTGGAGTATTCATCTGCGAACAATTCAGCCTGTATCAAGTTGATGATTAATTAACACAAATGTAATAATTACTGAATAACATTGTTAAATGTATACATGTATAATAAACAATTATAAAATGTTTCTCCGTCATATCCATAGTTAAATCGTCATTCCTACAGAAAGAAAAGAGAAGTTAAAAGTAATACTCAAGGCTAGCCATAGGCTGGTTTTAGGTATGAAATTACAAAAAGTAGTGATATCTAATCAAAAACAGCCAAGCTGTAAAAAAGGGTGTGGGCCCCAAAAAAAAGTCAGGGTGAAAAAAGATGTGAAATCCAAGATGGCAGCCAAGAAATGGTTGTGATGGTAGGTTAATGGTAAAAAATTTAACAACGACAATTCAGGTGAATTTCGTGCTGATTCCTAGTGAAACTTGGAGGAGGCAATGCAAATTCACCTCAATAGTTGCTATTAAATTTTTTTTGCTATTAACCAACCATCGCAGCCATTTCTTGGCAGCCACCCTGGATTTCACATCTTTTTTCACCCTGACTTTTTTGGAGGCCACACACTTTTTTACAGTTTAGCTGTTTTTGATTAGATCAAGACACACGGTAGTGTGTCGTGCGGCCCAAGAAGCCGGCGCGCCACACAGTGAGTATATTTACAGGAAGGAAGTAAACGTGATTTTCACACCTTTGTAGCTCCGTAATTCCTTATCCGATTGAAACCAAAGTTGTTACAGAAGTGTCGGCTTGGTAGGGGAGTCCATATTCCAAATTTGAAGAAAATCGCTCCAGCCATTTCCGAGATACGAGTGGCCAAAATTTGGGGGTTTTTTTCTTCTTTTTCTTCTTCTATTCGCACACTTTGCAAAATCCGCCATACAACACGAATGCGTTCTCCAATCGGACTGACATTTGGCACACGTAAAGGGCTCATTAAGGCGAATCTCAGTACCAAGATTGGTAGGAATCCGATGAACATTCACGAAATTATGACCGATTAGTTGCGTAAAGTAAGGTCGAAGGTCTGTCACGCCCACAGGGTAAACCGCTTGAAGGAATGAGCTGAAAATTGCTATGTAGATGGAGTAACTATCGTAGGAGTGCCTTTTTGTGGTTTAAAAGGAATCCAGTTAAAGGTCATCGAGATATAACACCAAACCCAACCTATGTCACAATTACGCGATCGATTTTTATGAACAAAAAACTATTAGTTTTTACGCCTACCAGGCAAACCGCTTAGAGCGGTGAGCTGAAAATGGGTGTGTAGCTGGAATAATTATCATAGAAAGTCCTTGCAGTAGTACAGAAGAACCGGATTACAAACCACTGAGTTATGATTCCAAAGCCAACTACGTGTAGCATATGCGAGATCGAGATACTCTAATAGAACAGTCACCCTAATAGTAGGCATTCCAGACTGATCTTAAGATTTTGGAAAAACGGGCTTTTTATATGCTCAATAGATAGAGTATTGATTGCTGATCTCAGAAATATATAGTTTGTTGGGTTGGAATTAGCTACTTTGGCATGCACAGTGCTTAAAAACTGAAAAAAGGTACATTTTTTCTCCAGGGGCTCCCCATACATTTTACAGGGGAAAATGGCACAATTGAATCAGGAAGCCATCTAGCAATCTGGACTATCTTGAAACTGCAGTTGCTTCTAGCTGCAAGTTTGTACATGTAATGAGAGTAACTTCAGGTCTTATGGGATCTCAGCGATCTTTGTATGCTTTGTGGTGAGCAAATATGTTTCACCTACTGCACACTTCTCAATACAATGGTGTATGCTCATAGGCAAGTGGCTATCTCAAGTTGGTAAAAACATCAAGTTAACAACTTATAAAGGTAAACAACTAAAGTGGAGGTGCCACAATGATGCAACAATACCTAAGGTGGAGTTGTGGTTTCAATTATGGCATTGTTATGCCGACTTTGAAGTGGTTTATACTTTTGAGCTGATGAAACAACCATCAGAAAATTGCTCTGGAGCTGAAAATCGCTAACCCGAGCGAAGTAACTACGCACTTTAAAGTAAGCACCAGTGACTACCTTCCACCCGACCGTAGGTTTTTTAAAGTTTTAAAGTATTCTACATACATTACAAGGCTTGAAAAGATTACAAAACAACACAAAACTTACTTATATGTAACGCGCACGATAAAACTAAGATTTTCATGATGATCAGCGTGTGGACAAACCCCACAGCGATTTTCACCCTCATTGGAGCTCGGACGACGGAGCAATCCCAAGTTGAACACGAGTTGTCATTTTGTGCCAGGGTTCTATTGGGGAATATACGGAGAATTTTTTAATTAAGAAATCTCGGATACTGGAATGCCTACTAATAGAGCATTCAGCTACGTTTATAACTTACTCCATTATAGAATTATATTGCATTGCAAGTTATTCTGTAGGGAGTTCAGCTACAAACAGTTAATCTTATAGACAATTCAGCTACAAGTAAGTCATCCTGTAGAGAGTTCAGCTACAAATATGTCAATGTAGAGATTCAGAACATTATAAGTGACACTGAAGAAAATTCAGTTATAAACAAGTCATCCTGTAGAGAATTCAGCTACAAACAAGTCACTGCGTAGAGGGTTCAGCTACAAAAAAGCTATCCAGTAGAGAGTTCATCTAGATCAGCTACTAACAAGTTACTTTATACAATGTTCAGCGACAAGTAAGTCACTCTGTAGAGAGTTCAGCTACAAACAAGTCACTGTGTAGTACAAACAAGTCACCGTGTAGCTGGAGAGTTCAGCAACCAATCAAAAAAACACTCTGTAAAGAGTTCAGCTATACAAACATTTTATATCTCTATAGAGAAAGTTATAACTCTATAGAGATCAGCTACAAGACATCACCTTATAGTAGGCATTCCATCCCGAATTTTAAATTTTGGAAAAATGGGCTTTTTATATGCTCAATAGATAGAGTATTGATTGCCAATCTCAGAAATATATAGTTTGTTGGGTTGGAATTAGCTACTTTGGCATGCACAGTGCTTAAAACCTGAAAAAAGGTACATTTTTTCTCCGGGGTTCCCCATACATTTATAAGGGGAAAATGGCACAATTGAATCAGGAAACCATCTAGCAATCTGGACTATCTTGAAACTACAGTTGCTTCTAGCTGCAAGTTTGTACATGTAATGATAGTAACTTCAGGTTGTATCAGATCTCAGCGATCTTTGTATACTTTGTGGTGAGCAAATATGTTTCCAGCACCTACTGCACACTTCTCAATACAATGGTGTAGCTATACCTATAGGCAAGTGGCTATGTCAAGTAAGTAAACATCAAGTTAACAACTTATAAAGGTAAACAACTAAAGTGGAGGTGCCACAATGATGCAACAAGACCTAAGGTGGAGTTGTGGTTTCAATTATGGTATTGTTATGCTGACTTTGAAGTGGTTTATACTTTTGAGCTGATGATACAGCCATCAGAAAATTGCTCTGGAGCTGAAAATTGCTAACCCGAGCAAAGTAATTATGCACTTTAAAGTAAGCACCAGTGACTACCTTCCACCCGACAGTACGTTTTTTTAAGTTTTAAGTATTCTACATACATTATAAGGCTTGAAAAGATTACAAAACAACACAAAATTTACTTATATGTAACGCGCACAATAAAACTAAGATTTTCATGATGATCAGCGTGTGGACAAACCCCACACTGATTTTCATCTTCATTGGAGCTCGGACGACGGAGCAATCCCAAGTTAAATACGAGTTGGTATTTTGTGCCAGGGTTCTATTGGGGAATATACGGAGAATTTTTTTATTAAAAAATCTCGGATACTGAAATGCCTACTTATAGAGAGTTCAGTTACAAAGAAACCACCATGTAGAGAGTTCAACTGCAAAAAAAATCACCCTGTAGAGAGTTCAGCTATAAACAGATCACCCTATAGAGAGTTCAGCTAGAAAAAGTCATCCTGTAGAGAGATCAGCTAGAAGGATCACCTTGTAGAGAGTTCAACTGCAAATAAATCACTCTGCAGATAGTTCAGCTACAAACAAGTCACCCTGTAGAAAGATCAGCTGGAAGAAGTTACCTTGTAGAGAGTTCAGCTACAAAAAAAAACCATCATATAAAGAGCTCAGCTGCAAACAAATCACCCTGTAGAGAGTCCAGCTACGAACAGATCACCCTGTAGAGAGAGATCAGCTAGAAGAAATCACCTTGTAGAGAGTTCGGCTACAAAGAAACCACCATGTAGAGAGTTCAGCTGCAAATAAATCATCTGTAAAGAGTTCAGCCAGAAACAAGTTCACCCTGTAGAGAGATCAGCTAGAAACAAGTCACCCTGTAGAGAGAGCAGCTACAAAGAAACCATCCTGTAGAGAGTTCAATTACAAACAGATAATACTATAGAGAGTTCAGCTAGAAACAAGTCACCGTGTAGAGAGATCAGCTAGAAATAAGTCATCCAGAGATCAGCTAGAAGCAAGTCACCCTGTAGAGAGAGCAGCTAGAAACAAGTCACCCTGTAGAGAGATCAGCTAGAAACAAGTCACCCTGTAGAGAGATCAGCTACAAAGAAACCATCCTGTAGAGAGTTCAGCTACAATCAAGTTACACTATAGAGAGATCAGCTAGAAACAACCATCTTGTAGAGAGTTCAGTTGCAAAAAAATCATCCTGTAGTGAGTTCAGCCACCCTGTACAGAGAGTTCAGCTAGAACAAGTCACCTTGTAGAGAGTTCAGCTACAAAGAAACCACCATGTAGAGAGTTTGGCTACAAACAAATCATCTGTAGAGAGTTCAGCCAGAAACGAGTTCACCCTGTAGAGAGATCAGCTAGAAATAAATCACCCTGTAGAGAGATCAGCTACAAAGAAACCATCCTGTAGAAAGTTCAACTACAAACAGATAACTCTATCAGCTAGAAACAAGTCACCGTGTAGAGAGATCAGCTAGAAACAAGTCACCCTGTAGAGAGATCAGCTAGAAACAAGTCACCCTGTAGAGTGATTAGCTACAAAGAAACCATCCTGCAGAGAGTTCAATTACAAACAGATAACCTTATAGAGAGTTCAGCTAGAAAAAAGTCACCGCATAGAGAGATCAGCTAGAAACAAGCCACCCTGTAGAGAGATCAGCTAGAAACAAGTCACTCTGTAGAGAGATCAGCTACAAAGAAACCATCCTGTAGAGGATTCAGCTACAATCAAGTTACACTATAGAGAGATCAGTTAGAAGCAAATCATCTTGTAGAGAGTTCAGTTGCAAACAAATCACCCTGTAGAGAGTTCAGCCACCCTGTAGAGAGTTCAGCTAGAACAAGTCACCTTATAGAGAGTTCAGCTACAAAGAAACCACCAAGTAGAGTATTCAGCTACAAACAAGTCACCCTGTAGAGAGTTCAGCTAGAAACAAATCATCCTGTAGAGAGTTCAGCAAGAAATAAATCAACCTGAAAAGAGTTCAGCTACAAACAATGAGAGTTTCAGCTACAGTTCAGTTATGTAAGAAGTCACCTTATTAACTACAGTATGTGATAATCATCATTCGATGTTAAATATACAAATATTTCATCAGACAAAAGCTATACACACTCCTTTGTTTCACAATTCCTGCTGTAAAGAAAGAAAAACAAGTTAAAAGGAAGCGTCAAAGCCATATGGCCAGTTTTGTGGCTTGCAATACAAAAAGAAGTGATATCTAAACCAAAACAGCCAAGCTGTAAAAAAAGAGTGCAGCCCCCAAAAAGGCCAAGGTGAAAAAAGATGTGAAATCCAAGATGGCGGCCAAGAAATGGCTGTGATGGTAGGTTAATGGCAAAAATTTCAATTACAACAATTAAGGTGAATTTGGTACCAAATCCTAGTGGAGGAGGCAACGCAAATTCACCTGAATTGTCGTAATTAAAAATTTTGCCATTAACCTACCATCACAGCCATTTCTTGGCCGCCATCTTGGATTTCACATCTTTTTTCACCTTGGCCTTTTTGGGGGCCACACTCTTTTTTTACAGCTTGGCTGTTTTGGTTTAGATAATAATATTACATGCTAATTCTTCTGTACAGGATAACTTGATCTCTCTCTGCTGGGTGACTTATTTCTAGCTGAACTTTCTATAGTGTAACTTCCTTGTGAATTGAACTCTCTACAAGGTGACTTCTTCTAGCTGAATTCTCTCTACAGGGTGGTTTCTTGGTAGCTGAACTCTCTGCATGGTGACTTCTTCTAGATGATCTCTCTACTGGGTGACTTGTTTCTAGCTGATCTCTCTACAGGAATATCTGTACATAGCTGAATTCTCTACAGAGTGATTTGTTTGTAGCTGAACTCTCTGCAGGATAATTTGTTTACAGCTTAGTTCTCTACAGGGTGACTTATTTCTAGCTGATCCCTCTATAGGGTAACTTGTTTGTAGCTAAACTTTCTACACAGTAGTTTCTTTGTAGCTGAACTCTCTTTATGATGACTTCTAGCTGATCTCTCTACAGGGTGTTTTATTTGTATAGCTGAACTCTCTGCAGGGTTATTTGTTTATAGCTGAGCTCTCTATGGGGTGACTTATTTCTAGCTGATCTCTCTATAGGGTAACTTGTTTGTAGTTAAACACTCTACAAGGTGACTTCTTCTAACTGAACTCTCTCTACAGGGTGGTTTCTTTGTAGCTGAACTCTCTACATGGTGACTTCTTCTAGCTGATTTCTCTACAAGGTGACTTGTTTCTAGCTGATCTCTATATAGGGTAGCTTGCTTGTAGCTGAACTCTCTACAGGGTAGTTTCTTCGTAGCTGAACTCTCTACACAGTAACCTTAATTTACTGCAGAGTGACTTGTTTTTAACCAAAACCAAGAAAAAACCTGAAACTTTGGCTGCTTGTATCTTGGAAAATAGCTGAGGAAATTTCCTTCAAATGTGGAATGTGGAGACTTTTTACTGGTGGGAAACTTTGCAGCAAATTTGGTTTCAATCGGATAAGAGATCACGGAGATACAAAGATGTGAAAATGATGTTTTCTTTCTTCCTGTCAATATACCCATGTCACTGGCTTCTTGGGCGGCACACCACACAATCGTGTGTCTTGATAAGGGTATAACTAAAATGTTTTAAGGATTAGCATACTTATATTTTACCACTGTTTCTGAGCTGCAAGTGACATTTGCTGTGCTGTGAAATGTTAGCCTTCTTAGCATCAAAATACATGTACACATGATTGACAACAGCAATAATGAAATTAGAGAGGTGGTGGAGTAAAAAGGGATGCGGGTGGGGATGAGAAACAATTGATCAAGTTTTCCTGGCCTTAAATATATAGCTTGTTTTGCTATTTAACTATTTAAAAATTCTGAATTTTTCCTATAGCTACTAGTTTGTTTTCATTATTGACTGATGAGCCCATGCATAGCTACATTAGAACGGATAGAACTTATTGTGATCGTCTGACCATGCACCCCAACTATAATTACTGAACTAGTGAAGTGGCAATTAATATGCTTCGTTTTCAACCATGTTCAGCACATCATACAGTGTTACAAACAAGGCACATGGAAGGACCTCTGTGATCAATCCAGTCACAGCTAGCTATACCGTCCTATGTCATTGACTTGCATCCCTTGTAAAATTTTTGAACATGTCATTTATAGCCACATATTTAGGCATGAGGCTATTATGCTCCAAAAATTGAGCATTATGCTTTTGAGCAGTGCTCAAAAAATCACCTATTGTGCTATTGAGAATTGCCCATTATTCCCAAAATTATGCCACCATAATTGGCTAATAATGCCAGTTTATTGCTGTATCAGACCATTTTCATTGATGTTTAAGCTTTAAATAGTCTTGAATTATTTAGTTGGTTGCTGCAGGGTATTCCGATTCAATGTGACTGCTTTATTAGAGTGAAGAGTATTCAGTGACTGTTCTATTAGAGTTTCTGATTGCTCTATTAGAGTATCTCGATCTTTTTTAACGGAATTGTGAAATCTGTACATTTTCCTACTGTTACGGCTTTATAATCACCTCAAAATGCTAGCATAATTCACACATACCTATTATTCCCGAAATTATGCCAGCATAATCGCCGCATCCCTACACATATTCAAGCATCTTTCAACCCATAACATACTTTGCAGTGACCACCACCTCTATGAAAACATTACTCATGTGATAGTCAACGACCACTACCTCCATGAAAACATTACTCATGTGATAGTCAACTTTTCACCACAATCAAAAATTTCTCATGGTACGTCGACACTGGGGCACAAATCAATGTTATATTATTGGATTTCTCCAAAGCTTTTGATATAATACCACATTAGCACCTGTTTTTGAAGCTTGCACATTATGGAATCCAAGGCCCAGTACTTGAATGGATTAAAGTATTCCTCGCTAGCTGATCTCTCTACAGAGTGATTGTTTCTAGCTGATCTTTCTACAGGGTGATTGGTTTCTTACTAATCCTTCTACAGGATGATTTGTTTCAAGCTGATCTTTCTACAGGGTGAGCCAGACAAACTAGATTACTTGTTTCTTGGTGTGCCCCCGAGTTCTGTCCTGGGACCTCTTTTGTTCTTGCTGTATATCAACGATCTGCCTGCTACTGTCTCATCTCATGTTAAGCTATATGCAGATGACACTTTAATACACAGAATCATCCACACACCTGAAGATATAGCAATATTACAAAGAGACTGTCACACTGAAACAGAGGTGTAAAGTAAATTGATAATTTTTTTTTCACGGAATTGTCCACCACTAGGAACCAGCTTTACAAATACCAAATTATTTCTTGCCACAGGCCACCAACACCAGAAAATACTACCCACTTAGATTTGTACTGCCAGCAGCTAATGCCTCCAATTACCAAAAGAGCTATTTTACAGAACTGCTTAAGAATGGAAAGAAATACTCCCTCATGTTCTGATACAGACTTTATATCTAATGCACACACTTTACCGAGTTACATGTAATTACTTCTCCTAATCCTCATTTTTTTTTCATTGGATGTAATCAGCATTGTGCTGCCTTTCCAATTATCATACTTGTAATCATAATCATAATCCATTATTTAGGCAGTGGTTACTGAACTGAAAAGTCAGTGCAATATTAAACACCGGGGCTACTGAAGCAACAGTCATGTGACACTTAAAAGCACAATTTTATAGGCTATGAGAAAGGCCAGCTTATTCCAAACAGCAAAATTAAACATTAGGAATGGTCGATTATATGAATCTAGTCTGCTTTTATAATCACGTGAGTTATGTACCATATAACTCCATGAATCCATATTTGTGGGATATGTGACTTGTGAGGTAAGGTTCCTCCACCCATGCTGTAGTACTCTTCAGGAAATCCATCTACAATTGTATGTTGGAACCACTGGTTGTAATGAAGTACAAAGTTAGCAACTAGTAGGACTTTACTAGTCAAGAAGGCTGTAAAAGATTTGCAGAGAAACGGTGTAGATATTCAGTTACTCCAGGACTTTATGCTAAGCAGACAACACTAAGACTATTGGAAAAGGCTAAGAATAGCTAAAACATATGTTAGTAAAGTATTCCTGTGTTCATGGTAAACTGAATTGTTCAAGAGTCGACCAACAGCTGGTACTTGCCCAAGTGTGTTGTGTACTGTGATATACAGTGAATAAAATTTGTGCAACTTTACATTTTATTCACCGATTAGCTATTTTACGTATATTGTTTAATACTTAGCTCAATGATAAATTCATCAAATCTTCCACCCACCAAACTACTGTAACATTAGAAGCTGATTTGCCACACTTTAGTGACACCAAGCTTTCATTACTTATAGTGCATAACTTTTGCAGTCAGTAGGAAAAAGAATGAAGCACCCTACTCTTCAGTTGTCATGTGCACATTCATAATTATCTGGCTGTCATTTAGAGTGCATATCTCAACTACTGAGTAAAAGTGGACTTTAGCAATTAAACAAATATTTGACCCGGTCCAACAAAACCGGTCTTACATCCTTTCCAATTAATAAGACTTGAAAACTTATAACTTGTCTTGTGAATGAACTTAAACTTTGGTCAGTGTATAGCTATTGCAAGTACTATGTAATCCCAAGCTGTAAAAAAGGGGTGTGGCTCCAAAACTCCATGGTGAAAAATGATAGTTGGCAGCCAAGAAATGGCCGTGATCAAGAGTTCATAATATATAATATATATATTATGAACTCTTGCCGTGATGGTAGGTAAATGGCAAAATTTTAATAACAACAATTCAGGTGAATTTGTACCGCCTCCTCCAAGTTTCACTGGGACAAATTCATCTGAATTGTTGTTATTAAAATTTTTGCTATTTACCTACCATCATAGCCTTTTCTTGGCTACCAACTTGGATTTGATATCTTTTTCATCATGGATTTTTGGGGGCTGCATCCACTTTTTTACAGTTTGGCTGTTTTGGATTAGATATCACTTCTTTCTATATTTGTATACTCCAAAGCAGGCCATAGGGGCTTCTTTTTACCTGCCTTTTTTTACTACAGGAAAATGAAATGTGATGTGAGGATTAAAACATAATTTTTATATAATTATACAAATCTTTATGTAAATGAACTTTTGTCAGTAGGCTAACGGTATATGTAGCTATCCATCTTGTTACAATTTTGGACAGTTAATCCTTGTAACAAATTACTATGTAACTAGTTATAACATTACTGTAGTTACTTTAATCTACTACCAGGTGAGTTGTTTGCAGCTGAACTATCCACAGCGTATTTTGTTGGTAGCTGAACCCTCTACAGGTAGTTTATCTCTAAAGATGTGCTGAACACTCTACAGGGTGACTAATTTGTAGCTGAACTCTCTACGGTGTGACTTTTTGTACCTGAACTCTGTACTGAATGGCTTGTTTATAGCTGAACTCTGGACAGGTAACTTGTTTGTAGCTGAATTCTCTAACTGGGAGACTTTCTTATAGTTGCACTTTCCATGCAATGATTGGTTTGTAGCTGAACTCTCTACAGAGTGACTTTTTGTAGATGAATTCTCTACAGTATGAGTTTTGTTACAGTGTGAGTTTTGTGGCCAAACTCTCTACTGGGTGACTTGTTTGTAGCTGAACTTTCTACAGGGTGATTTGTTTGTAGCTGAATTCCTTACAGGGTGATTTTTTATTAGCTGAACTCTCTACAGGATGATTTGTTTGGCTGAAATCTACAGGTGACTTGTTTCTAGCTGATCTACAGGATGGCTTGCTTGTAGCTGAACTCTCCACAGGGTGATTTGTTTGTAGTTGAGCTGTCTACAGTGACATTTTGTACCTGCACTTTTTACTGGATGACTTATTCATGGCTGAACTTGGTGACCTGCTTGTAGCTGAACTTTGCACAGGGTGATTGGTTTATAGTTGAACTCTCTACAGAGTGACATTTTTGCAGATGAATTCTCTACTGTGTGACTTTTTGTAACTGAAATCTCTACTGGGTGACTTGTTTGTAGCTGAACTTTCTAGAGGATTTGCTTGTAGCTGAATTCTCCACATGGTGATGTGCTTGTAGCTGAACTCCCTACCGTGTGATTTGTGTGTAGCTGAACTCTCTACAGGTGACTAGTTAATCTCTCTACAGAGTGAACTGTTTGTAGCTGAATTCTCTACAAGGTGACTTGTTTGTAGCCAAACTTTCTACTGGGTTACTTATATGTAGTTGAATTCCTGACATTGTGACTTGTTTGTAGCTGAACTCTCCATGCAGGCAGCATCCATGCAGTTTATCTATACAGTGTTATTTTGCTGGTAGCTATGGATATCACTTCTTTTCCTGTGCTTTTTTCTTGAACAACAGAAACATCTTCAAATGAATGAAAACCATTGTTATTGCAATAATAAAATACGTATGTAAATTATTTAAGTCATTTGAATTGTACACAAAACTGAATGCTCTAATAGGGTGACTGTACTATTAGAGTACCTTGATCCTGCACTTGTTACATATAGTTGGATTTTGCATTATAACCCAGTGGCTTTTACTCCGATTCTTCTATACTACTACAAGAATGATTATTCCATCCACATACTGGTTTTCTAAGCAGTTTCCTGGTAGGTGTGAAAACTGATAGTATTTTTATTCACAATACTCGATTGTATAATTGTGACACAGGTTGGGGTTGGTGTCATATCTTCATAGCCTTTATCTTGATTTCTTTCAAACCACAATGGTTACTCCATCTACATAGCAATTTTAAATAGTTTCCTCCGTGAGGTTTACCCTGTGGGCGTGACAGAAGTTCAATCTTATTTTACTCAAATAATCAATCATAACTCGGTGAATATTCATTGGATTTGCACCAAACTTGGTATGGAGATTTGCTTTATTGAGCCTTTAAGTATGATAAATTCCAGCCTGATTGGAATATGCATTTGTGCTTTATTGTGGATTTGGAAAAGTATGCAAAATGATGGAAAAGAAAAAAATAAAGAAATTGAAACAAAACTGTGGCCGCTTGTATCTCGGAAATGTCACAAGTGATTTTCTTCAAATTTAGTATGTACACTCCCCTATGTAGTGAGCACTTCTGTAGAAAGTTTGGTTCCAATCAGATAAAGAATCACGGTGCTACTTATGTGTGAAACCAAGTTTCTTTCTTCCTGTCAGTATACTCACAGTGTGGCATGCCATCTTCATGGGCCGCACAACACACTACCATGTGTTTTGATTGAGGGGTAGGTAAGACATGGAATTTCATAGATCACTTATGAAGTTAGATGAAAAATATTGTAATTTGAAAGATGAAAGTTAATGATAGAACAAGTGTAATGAGAGTTTATAGAATTTTAAGGAACTTTAATTTTTGAGAGTTTTTAAATTTTGGAATTACTGAATTTTACAGATTGAAATGGTCTTGAAAGAAGTAATATGGGCATTTATATCTCAAATTTTGACATTTCATAGATGATTTTGGCTCATTACCTACCCCTTGGGGTTAATTTAAGTGGCAAAGTTTCAAAGAAGATATATTTAAGGCATGGAAAGGTATGAGTTATCAAACTTGGATATCTAGAAAGGTTATAAGACTGGTTTTGTCAGATTGGGTCACATTATAGTAGTCGAATACATGCACCTGGCCAAGCAATGGCATTTACCTATGCATGCATTAGATCACTTGACGTATAGTTATGTCTATTAGTGTGTGTAACCCAGTGAATGGCTGTCCACTTTCATACATACACCCCTGTAGCTAAGTTGGTAATGTTACTTCAACAATTGACCAAGTGTTATCATCATCAGTTAAAGGCTTGCACTGTACTAATATAATTAAAACCAGTGCTATGTATATACCTCCTTCAGCATTACAAATAGATAGATGCTTTTGATATGCACATGCACACATTATCACACAACTTAACATACAATTTTTAATCCTCCATTAAAATGTTCAAGTCAAGTGATTCTTTTACAAACATATAGGTAATGCTATAAAAGTAACAGTGTTGTAAATTGTCCTTTTGAAACTATACAACATCAAAGTTATGACAAACTCATGAATTTTTTGGAAATGTGATAACCAAGGGCTATAGGCCCTAGTCCCTACAGCATATATTAGAGTCCCATCCATTTCTTGTTTGATCTATATTGCTGTCAGAACACATGCAATATAATGTTGATAGCAAGCATGACAGTACAGTGCAGAGTAATACAACTACGCAAATGTACTTATTTGTCTAGTACACAAGCAACAGCTATTGTTACTTCATAGAATATCTTATTAAATGCTATCCCACTAGGGACCCATGAGAAGGCTAGGCCTGTGAATACAGGGAGTCTTAAACATGTAACTAAAATGTTGAAGAATGCAGAAAAAATCCCAGACCCAGTGGTGACTTGATCCCTCGCAACATATCTGATGAAAATCCTTGCTCTATCTACAGGGTATATTATGTTAGAAACAGGGGATATATAGCGATATACAGTAATTTACGTAATGCACACACTAATTACGTGTGTGTATGCATGGAATACAAATTGTGACTGAGCCTGTGAAAACAGTGCATTTGGGCACATGATTTTTGCATACTTTTTCAAACTTCCTTGACTCATAACTTTTTCATACCATTATGGTATGGAAATGAAATTTTAACCCCATATAAATACAGTAAGCATTTAATTGGCTTTATGATGGAAGTTACTGAATGGAAATATTCTGTTCCATATGACCTGTAGTGTGATGGAATGTAGTCTGTGTCCACATTCCCTGTTTTTGCAGGCCCAATCACATTTTGGTATACATACATTTTGGTATACATATATAGCTGGGTTGGTAAAGAGCCACGTGACCTATTTAAATCATTCAAAAATATATTTAGTAGAGGACCTGATATTTTAGAGCCCAACATGGATGAACTCGCATCATTGTTTTACCATAAATTCCAAATCATTTCCTGAGGAGTGCTACAGTATGAGTAAAGGGGCTTCAGGAATTTTGTATACTACAAAATGCATGGTTGGCGTGATTATTACACAAGTATATTGGAATTAAAATTCCAATATTTTGTGTACCTGTTTGTAAACTTTTTTTGCAAATAATTATTATGACTGGTGAACTCACACATACCGCATCTGAAATGGTGCCGCATGCCCCAGCTATATCAATTATCATGAAGTATCCATTACGCTTCGTTGTCAGTCTCGTTACACAGCATTACAAATCAAGAACTGTTTGAAAAGCACCTCTGTTATCCACACATATACCAAAAGAATGCATTGTACATACTGCAGTATGCCAAAAGGCACCTCTCGGGCTGAAGCAATGTCAAACACTGAAAAAATCAAGCCCATAGCTTTAGCCATTATCCAGTTACGCTTGTCTGAAAGCATCAGTCAGTCAGTTACTTACTTAGTCAGTCAGTAGAAAATTCCATTTAATATAATTTTTTAAAAACTGTATGGTATGGTAGCAGACCTATGTCATATTAGATTTGTTAATATTCGTACTGTTTACTTTACTGTTTGGATTAGCCCTTGATTCTCAATTTTTTAAAGTAGTACATGCCTGTTATTTCAATTAGAGAGCAATACACTTACATTTTATTGTGCAAGTAGCTACAGTACCAGCTATTGGTTGGTTGTTAATTCCATGAGTGTGGGAATACTTTACAAATGTGTATTTCAGCTGTCTTTAGCTTTTTCCAGAAGCCTTGGTGTTGTCTACTTAGCATGAAGTCCTGGAGTCTCTGATGTAAACTGAGTATAGCTAGCTACAAATTTTCTGCAAAACTTGTCAGTGGCCAGCCTTTTTAGTGGCCAGCCGTTTCAGTGACTAGTAAGGTCCCAACTTCCATACTATTGCCAACTTTGTAATTCGTTGCCATATGTGGTTCTAACATAAAATTGTAGATGGTGGATTTCTGAAGAGCAATACTACATGAGTGGAGGAACTTTACAAGTCATGTATCCTGCTTTACACAATCATCAGAACCGTAGATGATTGTCACAATTTACAAGCAGATCTTGAACAGTAGGCCAATTTGGTGCGGTGGGTCCCTAAAAGGCCATGGTGAAAAAAGATGTGAAATCCAAGGTAGCGGCCAAGAAATGGCTGTGATGGTAGATTAATGGTAAAAATTTTAATAACAACAATTCAGGTGAATTTGGAGCCGAAACACAAATTCACATGAATTGATGTTATTAAAAGTTTTACCATTAACCTACCATCACAGCCATTTCTTGGCTGCCACCTAGCTTGGATATCACATCTTTTTTCACCATGGCCTTTTAGTGGCCACACCTTTTTTTACAGCTTGGCTATTTTTGATTAGATTGATATATACTAGAACAATCACAGTAATCTAAAGCAAAAATCACCATGGCTTATGTGTACAATGTAAAATTTCAAGGTCCAAACCTCATAAATAATAACCCTCATCACAAGATTGCCTATTCAGCATCTCCAGCTCCTCTAAAGTAATAATCATTATAGTGATATAGTGTGCTATAACTGTTTTTAATCTTTCTCAAAAGGCCTGGAATGGTAAGATTTATGTTATGGGGTAATTTTTTACTCTTTGCTAACTATTTAATATACCGTAGTACAGCGGCATACCAAAAGTATTGTGCACTTTTTGATAAAAGCACCAAAATTGGTACACATGTAGATTATTACCTACTAATTATTTTTGGATATGGAGGCGCTCACAATTGTACTCGTAGTAGTCATAGCAACAGTTTATAAAATTGCTGCCACGTAAATGATTTCAAACCACTATTAGGAATTTCATTGCTACCAATGAAAAGTTCATGGCAACAATTTTGTACAAGAATGACTGCATTTCTTCTGTAGAATCATGCTACATCTTTATTGACATGAATAATGCAAATCTAATCATTTTATTTTATTTATAATAGACAATTACTGCACGATTGATTATTATAGTTATAAATACTAGAATAATATATTATAAACTCTTTGTCTGATACAAAATTGAACTTTGCTCAGTTTATTGGACATTCTCCCTCACACTTGCAGAGAGCAGTGCATTGAAGACCAGCTTTTTTGCACTTGCAGTTGGTACGACACCCCTTTTTGCAGCCACAACAGATCAGCTCATAACAGGTCTTCGATGCTTCTTGAAGTGTGGTCCAGTGTGGTTCATATAGGCCACTATCTGTCTTGATCCAACCCCAACTACTTGGAGAAGGAAGTACAGGGTCTGGAGTAAGTGCTTGACCCCAGACATGACCACCTTGGAAAGCAGCTCGCTTGACATGCTGCTCCAGAGCAGCACGTGTGGGAGGAATTCTCTTTACAGATGCTGTCTTTGCAAAAAGCTTCTTCCTAGCCTGGTTAACATCAGTGCAGGTGCTTGTTCGGTCATAGATAAGAATGACAAACCTCTCAATGACACGCATGGCTTGTTCTGAAATCTCAGTTGGTACATGTGCTAGCTCCAGCAGTGCATTAGTAAGTTCTGGGAATGAATTCCATACAGCCCATGCAGTTTTCTTGCCATGTCCAACAAATGCTGACACGGTGTCACATCCAGTTAGTGCATGGAACAGAGGAAGGGCATGCAACTTCTCTGATCCCAGACGAGCTGCAATTTGATGGGCTGCCAAGTATCGGAAATTTTGTCCTGCTCCAAATGCTACCCAAACTTCATGTTTAGCTGGTAGAGTTTCAGCTACCATAACTGCTAACACCACAACATCTGTATCAACAGTACGTACTAGTATTTGATGATGGCCATGTTGTGCAGCATGTGCAACATGCAGCATCATGCGACTGTCAGCCTCTCCTATGCTGCATGGACCAATTAAGTGAGCATCTTGTTGTTGTGGCACACAAAGAACCTGAACCCCATCTGTGACAACCAGTTCTTTGTTACTCTCTTTAAACGAATTGACAAGTGCCTTTGAGAGGAAACTAAACAGTTCTTTCTTGTTGAGGTCTACACGCAAAAAGTCTTGCCAGTTTGCTGGTATGGGTGCAGATTCAGCAACACGTTGACGTACTCCTTTTCCTCGTTTTGCCCTAGTTGTTGCTTTGAGAGAGTCAGCTACATAGCTGTCCCACACTAGATCTAGCCGTGATGCATGTTGAAGTTGTCCTAAGATGTAAGGGAGAAAGACCTGATGGGCATATTGCTCAAATGTCTCTGCAGCACCTGGCTTCAGCATCTGAACAATAGCAGCTCCATCAATGACAACAGTGGAGACTTTGGGTGCTTCAGACTGTGCCTCAGAAAGATCATCCAGACACACCAGCATGTCACTTTTGGTACCTTGGTGAAGTCTCCCTGCAACAGATAGTGCTGAGGGACATGCTTGATTTTCATGCGGAAAAACTCTTCCAGATTTCCATCACGTGTCTGACAGCTGATATATAATCTTGCAAAGAGTTCAACATCACACTTCAGGGAGTTCAAATGTTGCTTTCCTTTGGAAGCTTTAGATGCTGGGGTGCCAAACAGTGGTAGCTTGTTGCGATGAATTGTATCATCTATAGACTTAGTCCTGTCTATTAAACATTCTTTTGTAAAAACATCAAATTGATCCTGACCAATGCGCTTCACATTATTTATCGTGTTCAATACAGCAGAGTCTGCAATTTCCTTTGTATCAAGAACAAGCAAATCCTGACTCTTCTCTTCAAATGGGTTTCCAAACTCTTCAATAACAGCCACCAGAGAGCAAACATCTTTTGCAAAAGATGTCTGCACACTTGTTGTTTGGTCATGGTGATGAGTGTTTACTCTTCCATTTTCCTGCTGATCAGAGTTTTCAAATTCTCCAATTACTCTAGCAACCTCTGGCCCAGAAATCATCCACCTCCGCAGGGCACTTGGATTATCAGTGAGGCCAACTGCACCCCCATCACCCTTTACACAAACATTATTTTGTTCGTGTGTTTGGTCTATAGGGATTGCTGAGAAAACTCGCTTGGTCTTTTGCACTGTGAAATGACCAATATTGAACTCTCCATAAACATCTGGGTGTATCTTGGGAAGTTCAGCCATATCTCTCAAATGCACTGGTATCCAGCGAACATAGTTCGTGTGGTCTAGTGCAAAGAACCAGGGAACAAGTTCTGTTAAGGCATCTAGATACATGGAAAAGTTGGCTTCTCTTAGGGATCGCACATAAGCTAGAATACAAACTTCTAGCTCCATTGTTGTTGCCCAGTACCAAAACTGGGGACAATTCTGTTTTCTCTCATCACACCAGGCCTCAAATTCCATCTGGGTCTGACCATCTTTCAAGCAGGTAAGACTATAATTTTCATAGGCATGGTGTTGCAGAATATATAAGGCAACAGCTGTAATTTGGTGAGCCTTTCTTGCGTGCATAACATGTGATGCCTTGTGCAGGGAATCAGCTATTCCTGCTGTTGCAATTTCTGCTTGAACCAGTGCTTGTGCCCATCCGCTGCTTTCTAGCCAGTCACCAATAGTCTTCAGTGCTGCCATCTCGATGTGTAAGCCACCAAACATAACAACAAACTCTTTCTCTCCGTACCTCTCTGGCCACTTCCACTGGATTTGTTTAGCCAAAGCAAAGAGTGGCTGGTCAAATGTTAGAATTGGAGTCTGTCCTGTATTGAAGTGCTCAACAGCACTCTTTGCTATGTCCATTGAATGTCTAATCATTGCAACTGTGTGAGCGTTCTCCTGAAATAAGGGGAGTAATGCTGTTGGTGTGATGATTCGATCACACGATTCCTGATGCTCTGCATGATATGCAGCCCATGATATATTCTGCAGCTCAGCATTTTCTTCCAGAACGTGCCTTGTGTTCTCTAGCCATCTGTATTCTCCCTCAGCATGCTTCCTGTAGTTATCCCGTTTAAGAGATATCACACTGGTGGTAGGAAGAGTTGACTGTTTCACAGTGGATGTAATAGGTGGCACATCAGTATAGAAATGTGGCAGACAGCTAATAGTTTTTGAACCGGCATTACTTCCCATGATGACGGTGCCCATACACACACCCCCATTAGCACTAGTGGGATGCTGCAATAAAGAAATTCCAGTTCCATGGAATGAATCCTTGGCAGTTGTAGCACTGGGATTATGGTCAAGATTATCCACAGCAGCTGTTGTAAATGTGTTTCCCTTCAACGTTGGTGGACAGACAACTTGCTCCACATGAAAGCGCTGGCATACACTGTTTCCCATCTCTGCTGAAAGACGTAGCACACGATCATAAGAAATGCTTAGGCCAAGGTTGAATAATCTGTCCACCAAATCTCTCTTTCGAGTTTGTGCATGCAGCAATAGCCCAACATAGATTGGGAGTGGTGTTTCTTGTGCAGAACTGTGACGGAGAGATGAGGTGGCATCTACCTGTTTATGCATGTGTTTAACACTGTTATACTTCAAAATCTGGGCAATGGAAAGTGCTACTGGTGTTGAACATTCACGAAGTTGGTCCTTGATACTTGGATCTTCCAACACCATACTTACTAATGAAAGCAGTAAGTGTGGCACAGACCTTCCCTGACAATTTTCTTCAAATGTTCCAGTGAAGGGCGTGGGGTCAAACATGTGTCGGCATACAATCTGTGCAGCACGTGCTAGATATACAGCTTCACTGTCACTGTCTTGGTCACAGGCTTTGTCAAGTGCGGCACCAATATCTTTATCAAATACAAGCATAACATCTCTCCCCTTACTCTGAGCTCGCATATCTGGAAAGTGTGCAAGCAGTCTTTGCTTCAGTCGGGTTGTATGCATTCTTTTGTCACTCATGACTCCAAACTATTACATTCTAGACATGTAGAGTTGTGCCATATCAGTGAGTTTGAAAACTAGCGAAATGCTTGCTTCCAAACAAACTTCTTCAATATACATTACAAGCTCAGCAAATACGATTCCTGATACTACATCATCTTTACTACTTATCTGTTGCTGAGCAGCCTGCACCTTCCTTGCATGGTTGTACAGAGCCAATAAACACTTGGTGTGGTACTTAGCTTCCAAAGCTACCATATCACCTAAACTCAGTTTGGCCAAGAGAAAACTGTCTCCAGTGAGTTTAGCACACTTGCAAACACGTTGGTCCACTTGAAAAGTTGTCACCTCATGTAGGCCATCAGTACCACCTTCTTCACCACAGAAAAAGCACAATTCCCCAGCAGACTTAAGTAAAGACTTCAATCGACTACACTTGCGTGGAGCATCATCTATTTCTGGGCTTTGGTGCTCCCTTTTTCCTGCTCTTTGTAGCATTTGGTTGTTGTAACGGAGCCTACATGTCTTATGCCACTTAGCCTTATTGGTAATCATAGCTGCTTCAATACCTTGTCCTTCGTTCAGTCTGTCTAAATGCAAGGTCCTTGGTAACTTTCCCACTTCATCAAATTTGACCAGGTTTTCAGCAAGTGATTGATATCCCTTTCCAATGTCATTTCTTTTCGAATTCAAAGGAGAGGTAAGTGGTTCTGCTGTCACTTCCTGACATATAACACAAAGCTCACCAGCTGGCTGTTGAGATGAAGATGTTTCCCAAGTGTCAATAAGTTTAAACTTTTTGGAGGATGACATGGTTGTGTTGACAAGGTAGTCCAATGGAACTAAGAATGACCTGATACACAATGGTACAATATATATTATATTGTTTGCATAATATATATACACATGCACACAAACCTTTCTGTAACTGCTAACTTTAGAACTTTCAATAAGAAAACAAACTAAAAACTGCTGAGCTGATCAGTGCTTCAGTAGAAAAGGTACCATGTGCTTTGACAGTGCTCTATTCAGAATAAATGCCATGTGTTCTCTATGCATGTGGTAATTTGTTTGTTATTGTGTAGTTGTTTACTTGTTTATATGTTTATTTGGTTATTGTGTACTGTTGTGGCAAAGTTTTCAGCTGTTGCAACAAGAAATAGTATTTCTGTAGCAGCCATTTTGTAAATTGTTGCTATGGCTACCGTGAGTACATTTGTGAGTGCCTCCATATCCAAAAATGATTATTAGGTATTTACCTACATGTGTACCAAATTTGGTGCTTTTATCAAAAAATGCACAATAGGCTTGATATGTTGGACTATGCCGCTGCACTACCGGTAGATTACCAGAGTGGAAGACCTTCCACTGTGTCAGTAAGGGTTGACCATGGCTGTGACCTAGAATGGGTAAAGTAGGTGCTTTTATACTTTGAGTTGGAAAACAGTCAGCAAATTTTCTAGAACAGCGTTAAAAGTGTATTGTAAATTTGTATGTAAGTACGTTTGTGTGCATGTCTATATCGTATATAATTGTTATTGATAATGACTGTATATTAATGTATGCCATTATTTCTCAGCTTCACTCAGACCAGAACTAAAGGATTTGGTGGAACATGTTACTCCACAGTATGCCATTCATTGGAAAGAAATAGGGATACTCATTGGTGTACCTGTTGGAGAAATTCAGATTATTGAGTATGGCCATCCCACTATGCCCAATGTGTGTTGCAATGAAATGTTCATGAAGTGGCTTGAGTGTGATGTACATGCCAGTTGGGACAGAGTATTTGCTGCTATTGATTCTCCAGCAGTTTCAAAACCTATAATATACAAAATTCCTGATAGTGGTAAGTACAGATGTATGTGCATCAGTTGAAGGTTTTACAGTAGGGCTTTATCTACAGTAGGTGCAAAAGCCAGGGCAAATACGGTTAGACACTCTGCTTTGCTCTAGGCAGTTGAAAGCTTTAACATTAATACAACTCATGCAATATGAAATAAAGATGTAGGCTGGGGCATTGTTTCTGGCATAAACATCTAATATGGAAAACAATACACTCAATATGGCATACTAATTTAGTAAACACTAAATATAAGTCTTGTCATTGATAGTAAACATTTTGCACTGTACTATGTCTGAAGTGCCTAGAATCTTTATTACCAGATTGTGGGGTGTCACCAATCAATTACACCTGTATAGTACAACCAAGTCCTGTCATTCACCCTCACTCTTCGCAGCTTTTAGCTTAATATTCAAGTTAAAGTACAGCTGTTTTTATCTACTGTAATATAGGAACACTTGGGTCTGGTCTCAATAGCAGCAGGCTTTCATCTTTTACTATAGCTATTGCCCATACCTGTATGCTATTTCTGGTAGGAAGTTTGTAATGAACATTATTTTTGTATAAAAACAGCCAAACTTTTAAACATGATGTTGCCTGGTGAAGAAGTCATGCAATCAAAGGTGTCTGCTAAGAAATGGCTGCAATGATTCTAATGCTAATAAATTTTCAGTAGCGGCCATTATTACATTTATTAGCATTAACATCATTGCAGCCATTTCTTGGCTGCCAACCCCTTTGCTTTTTTCACCCAGGCTTTTGAAGGACACATCCTTTGAACAACTTGGCTGTTTTGTGTGGATTTCACTTCTTTTGAATTGGCACTTTATAAGTCCTCAAATCCAGCTTATGGCTGATTTTTTGTTCCCACGTTTCTTCTTATCTATACAGGCTAAATTCACACATAGAATGTTCTACTGTATAACAGTCTAGAATGAAACTATATAATAAGCAGACTTAAACTAGAATTTTCATTTACAAAGCAGAAATTAAGTAAGGTGAACAGTCAAGACAGTACTAGTTCTTCAACTTTAAAGCTGTAACTTCATTGTTTACAAGACATCAAAAGGCACTGCTATGACATGCCAAATTTTAAAATATTCCCATATGCTGTAGCCATGACAAATTTCATTGTTTTACACAAATAAAAGCTTATAACATTGTGTATTTTTATCAGATTCATAGAAAACTTAGTATGTAAATTTACCTTTATAACCCTTCATTTGTACAAAGTTCCAGGCAAATTGAGTTACACATTAATTTTGAATTTTCTATCGAGTGTGCGAAAAGAAAGCCCTTGTAGACCCCTTAAGCATAAGAAAATCAAACATCCATATCTTGCAAATGGCTGGTGAAAATTTAATCAAATTTGCTGTGTGGCCTACTGTACCTGGCAGACAACTATAATACAAAAATGGTGTGCTTTGGAGAAGGGGCCATGGACTATGCATACATTACAATCACATTTACTTTCTTGTTGTCAATATACATATGGTGTTGTGTGCTGTTTTTCTTGGCTGTTAGACACACTAACATGTGTTTTGATTTTATATGTTTCATAGTGGCACAAATATAACATTATTTGTGACTGTCTCTGGGAGAATCATTCTTATCGCTCATTTAAAAGCATTGAGAAACGTCGATTTTAAATATTCAGCGTGTTGTAGCTGGTCAGTGATGGTAGCTACGTATACCAAATTTTCACACGTTTACAGCAATTTCTTACCTTCCAGATCATCCACTGAAGAAGTAGCCAAAAGCTAAGTTTCCCACCATTTTACATAGCTTTTAAACTGAGGTTGTCTGTATCAGGCGAGCTCCAGAAGGGTGGGAGGTGGGGGCCATGGAAGGCGGGCAAAATGGTGTTCAAAAATTGAAAAGGAATGTGTTGGGATGAATTAGGCCATGTTATGGGCCATTCAGGGCTCAGAACTGGCTAAAATGAAAGGAAATTTACAGCACAGGTCATTGTCCAACACCACAGAGCTGTACAGCCACACACAGCCATCTCCTGGTTGGCCAGGGCCCCATCAAGACTCCAGACCAATCATACGGCTCGCCACTGTGCTTTAAAAAAGCAGCCAGCAAAAGCAGACCACTTTACTCTGGTCGACTGTGAGGGTGAAATTTGATAGTGCATTCACTAAGCTTTGTGGTTGTGTGAAAAATCAAACTTCCTGTCTTGGGCGATAAGAACGGTTTTTGCAGATCCAGTCATATTTACAGAAGCAAGGGCTTACTTAGGATCATTATGCACTGAAGGTCCATCAGCAATTGTGACCGGATTTGCGAAAAGGTACCTTTTTCACACACAAAATTTGACCCATTTTTTGAACTTTGATCCTTCATAAATTTTTGATTGTGGCATATAGTTGCCTAGAATTTTCCGTGAGTTTTGCTACAGTATCTGGCTACATTTTGATAGTAAGAGGAAGTTAATCAGCATAAGGAGTGAAGTGTTATATCATTTTGTTTGCTGGTATGTAAAATGTGTGGAAAAGGTACCTTTTCGCAAATCCGGTCACAATTAACACTGTTACTTATAAAACTAAATACTGTATGTGTGCTTAGCTACTTCCTTATAAAATTTATGTATTTGGGGATTATTACATGGGCATAAAAATTGATAGGTGTAGGGATGATCTGAGTCGAAATTACCATAAGTGATATACAATAGGTTAGTATTTAAGTAAGACCAGGTTAGGGAATTGCTGATGTAAATTCAGAAAACATTCTATATCAAGACACACGGTAGTGTGTCATGCGACCAAGGAAGCCAGCACGCAACACCCTTGAGTACATTGACAGGAAGAAAGAAAATGCAATTTTCACACCTCCATAGCTCTGTGCTGCCTTTGTGAAATAAGATGATGTTTGCTGCAGACATGCCTGCAAACTTCAGTACTCCATATTCCAAATTTGAGTGAAATCACTTCAAGCATTTCCGAGATATGCGATTCAAAAATTGACTTAGTTTCTTTGTTTTTCTTCTTATTTTTCTTCTTATCAAGACACACTACTGTGTGTCGTGTGCTGGGCTGCCGACAATGGGGGACAACTGGGGCAATTTGCTGGACCCCAGGTCCCAAAACTAATATAACTGTAGTTATAGGGCCCAACATTCTTGATTTGCCCCTGGCCCTCTAAATTTTCTTGGATTCTCTTGGTGGCCTTGGTTGCACGGCCAAGAAGCCAGCACACAACACCCGTGAGTATATTAATAGGAAGAAAGAAAACCCGATTTTCGCACCTCTGTAGCTCTGTGCTGCCTTTATGAAATAAAATGATTTTTGCTGTCGCCAATGCCAGTACTCCACATACCAAATTTAAGCACAAGCATTCCCGCGAGATATGCGACTTCAAAGAGTGGCTTAATTTCTTCATTTTTTTCTTATTTTTTCTCCTTTTCGCACACTTACAAAAACTGCCATAAAATTCAAACGCCATATCCAATTACCTTGAAGTTTGGTACACAGAAGGAGGTATAAATGCACATCATGGTACCAAGTTTGGCTTAAATATCATAAATAGTAAGGGAGTTATTATCAATTATTCACGAATAGTAACACCAATGTGTTGTCACGCCTACAGGGTAAACTGCTTATGGGAAGAAACTGAAAATCGGTGGGTGAATAGGGTAACTATTGAACCTCACACTTTTTGTGATTTGAAAGAAATCAAGCTAAACACCACGAAGATACAATGAAAAAACCAACAGTGTGTAACAACTATGCAATCGAAATTAACTAATAAAAATGACTACTTACCACGCCTACCAGATAAACCGCTTGGAGTAATGCTTCGAAAATTGCTGTACAGATGGAGTGATCCTCTTAGAAAAGTTCTTCAATGGTGTAGAAGAATCATACTTAAAGTTGCAGAGTTATAACACAGAGTATTTATATGGCTTCCCCATAGTAAATAAATTGTGAAATTTTGATTGGCCGCAAATATTATGTCAAACATTTGAACAAAAAGATTTCGAAATATTTTTAGCAGGTCAAGCAGTACTGCAAATGAGCCAAACTTCAAGATCATGTGTAATTGCATGCATGAGTTATAAAATGTTTTTGAGGATTCAGCTGAATACGTACTTACTATGCCCTGTAGAGAGTTCAGCTACAAACAAATCATCCTGTAGAGAAATCAGCCAGACAAAGTATACCTGTAGAGAGATCAGCTAGAAACAAGTCATCCTGTAGAGAGCTCAGTTAGCACAAGTTTTCGCACATTTCTAACTTTTTTCACTCCACTCCTTCCAAATTTATCGAATCTTCGGGCTTTCAATTTGTATGATGTCATTCAACATTGCTTTCATTGGGTGTTAATGAACATGAGGCAATGTAAGTATTCGTTTATCATCACCGCGCATGTATTATCAGTTCCTGTACATTTCTCAGCATCAATTATCAGTGCTTCAGCTACATTTGAGCTTGCTGATCCTACCAAGCATGGATGGTCACTTTGGTATCCATATAGGATCTTAGCCATGGCACCAAGGAATCTAAAAATCCATGCACAATTTCCATATATGGGTATAATTACAGTATACTTGCATTTAAAAAACCTTATTAACAAAATGTAATTCATGATACAGTGAGAAAAGTAGTTTCAAGCTATCATACATGTTTTGGTAAATAAAAGTAGAGTAAAACACACATGTTTTGGTAAACACAGTCGCTGCAAGTGGGGTAGAATACAGTAAGTACAAAACTACACTGGTATATACTTATATATAACACAAAATGAGCAAAAGCATTCTTTACCACTATCATCAATAGTCACTTTGTCAATACAATTCTTGTGTATCCACCCCTTACAAGCACAACAGGCCTATTCTTTTCTGAAGCCATTTCAAGCATCATCTTCATAGGATACATTACACTTGTAACAAACTGCATCTTCATCTCTCACAATTCCAGTTGAAGGTTCCATAAATACATCAGACTCTGACATGTCTTCCATTTCTGTATGATCAACATCCTGAAATTTTTGCGTGTTGCTACTCTTCTTCTTTCAGCAGCAGTAGCAGCCTTCTTTTTCTGCTTTTCGTCAGCCTTTTGTCTTGCTTGCCTTTCTTTTTTCATTATTCTTGTTGTCTCTGTCCTTTTTTCTCTGTTCTATTTCTTGAGATATCTTCATCTTCTTCTCTTCATTTTTTTCTTTTAGTAAAACCAAGCCTTCTGCACTTGTTAGCACTCTTTATCCTGTCACTCTTTTCAAACTGCTCATCTTCCTGACTGGAGTTTCAGGAACATATTGTATCAAATACTTTGAAATTCTTTCTGTTGTGCTCCGTGTTGAATTACTACTGCTACCAGACTGAGTAGTAGCAGCAGAATTTCTACTGCCACTAGCTATAGATGCTGCTGTGGTCCTTCCATTTGAGGTAGGAGTTCCTCCAGTGGCATTAGTCTCACTACTATTATGAGTAGTTGTATTATGACTCTCACATGATGAGTGCCCATCAATAGGTATGGGAGACCTGGAGAACCTATTATAGGATAACATAGCCTGTTGTCACTTACTAATTGTGATTACTCACTTGCATCTGGTGTACTATTACAAGCACACAGAGTAGGGGACTAGGGGTATAACACTTCTTATTGTTTTACTGTGAATTAATATTGTGTACTACTCCAGCTTGTTTCAGTACTTTTTATCGATGTGCTATAGTCCCTACTCTAGTTGAAAATTCCAAATTTTTCTGTGTACTGTAGAAATAATTACTACAATTGGTGAACTCATGCATACCACATATGAAATGGCACCGTGCAACCTAATTATTGTCTGAAAAGTGAAGTATCCATTACGCTTCGTTGTAAGCTATGTTCAACTTGTTACACAGCATTTTGATTCAAGAAATGTTCGAAAAGCACCTCTGCAATCCATGCATACTGAATGAAATAGTGCCACGTGCCCCAGTTATATCAATTATCATCTGAAAAGTGAAGTGTCCATTATGCTTTGTTGTCGGCTATGTTCAACCCATTACACAGCAGTATGAATCAAGAACTGTCTGAAAAGCACCTCTGCTATCAAAATGCCCACTATGACAAATACGGACGATTTCTGTAACAAAGGGAAGCCATCATGTGCTATCGCCAAATTGACACTTTTTGCTGTCAGCAAAGATGAATGGGACACAAAGGAGGCAGTGGCGTAGCTAGCCCTGACGGATTGGTTGGGCACCTACAGCGATCATGATGTGCAAAACTATACAGCATGCTTTGCATGCTAATGCTAGGGGGATCTGGGGGCATTCCCCCAGGAAAATGTTGAACTTAGACCCTCTAAAGGTGAATTTTAGAGCAATTTAAGCAGTTAATCATTTACTATCACATTATTATATATATGCTTGACTATTTTAGGTGACTGCTCTATTAGGGTGACTACTCTATTAGGGTATTTCGATCTTGCTTGACTAGTTTTTGCAAACTGAGTTGGTAGGGAACTGAAACTGATTGGTTGGGCCTGTGCCCTACCAGTCTCCACTTTGGCTATGCCTCTGAAAGGAGGACACTGGTAAGTCCATGACGAATGCATTGTACATACTGCAGTATGCCAAAAGGCACCTGTTGGGCTGAAGCAACGTTGAACAGTGAAAAGATCAAGCCCGTAGTCTTAGCCATTAACGAGTTATGCTTGTCTGAAGGCATCAGGCAGGCAGTCAGTCAGTCACTAGAAAATTCTGTTAAATAAATAATTTTTAATATTCCATAGCAACTTGATGAAAGCATTTCGGGTTGATCTGCAAGCTTGTTTGGGCTCAGTTTTACCGAACCAATACTGCCTCATCATCGTCAGGGGAAATTGAAATTATTTTTTGGTGATATTGTTTTGTGGGCCATGCCTACTCCTTTGTGGTCCCTACTATACATTAACTATTGTACTGTATGATATCTGTTGTCCATGGCATCCATATGTGACTGAGAAGCACAATTCTCTTTCTGCGATGACAATTCTGGATGTCTCTTCATGAAGCTAGCAAGCCAGCCATTGATTATCTTGTCTTTTGTTAGCACTTCTTCCTCTACTGCAACTTTTTCTGCAATTTTTTGATGTTTACGTAGTGTGCCAAAACCTATCTTTCCCACAGTAACCATATACTCACTAAGTTCCTCCAATTCAGCTTGATTTAAGTGTTGCTTAGCACCAAACTTACTTCTATAGACTACAATTTCTAGTATTCTGTCTTGCTTTTTTTTCAATTGTTATTTAAACAGGGAGGAAGCATCAGCTGAAGCTGTTTTTCAGCTACATCCTGCACAGATATGTACATCATAAACACACACATATACAGTAATTGCTTACGTACAAATTAACATCACTAAAATTTTCTTAAAATAACTATTTCAAAATTGAGTAAATGTTGTTGGGTCATATGTTGTTGGCAGAGCATTCCACAAGGTAGTTGCACGATAGTAGAAACTGTGTTTCCTATAATTAGTGTTTATTTGTGCAACAAACAAACAATTTACATTTCTGCTTGCATGTCTTGTGACACTGATAGAATACTCAAACATATTATGGAGATACACTGGAGCTAATTTATGCAGTATTTTACAAATTTGCATAGTAGCATGAAACTTTTGTTGTTTGGTTAGAGAATACCTTAAGATAAATGAATAAGTACATGAAGAAATATACTTGAAATGAAATCTTTCAAGACGTTCAGTCTGGTTAGCATTAGTGCAGGGGCGGATCCAGGATTTCTAAAAGGGGGGGGCTAACTTGAAGTATATGTATATGTGGTGTGGTGTGCAAAGCACACCGGCCAGCATGCATGCAAAACATGCTGAAGCTAGGGAGGTCTGGGGGCATGCCCTCCCAGGAAAAATTTGAACAATATCATGCCAAAATACTGCTATTTGGTAACATTTCAACATAAAATCCTTACTGTTTGTAAGCATTTCAGTGTCCTTTTGATTATATCATTGTCCTACCTATATGTATAGTTGGAAATTGTAAGAGGGTAGATTTTCTGGGGACATTCCGTGCAGAAAAAGTTTGAAAATTGATGCCAAAATACTGCAATTTGGTAGCGTTTCAGCATGAAATCCTTAATATTTCAGTGTCCTTTGTTACCTTTTAACTATATATACCTGCAGTTGTTGAAATTTTGGACAATGTAAGAGGGTGCATCAGTTTAAACAAATGCCACAGGATAATAGATTTCCCTTTATCTGTCTTAGCTTCGTAGAACTGAAATAGACTTGGCTGCTACTCCAAAGGTATAGGGGAAGCAAAGTTATCTAGAAATTAATGTTATTGTAGCCAATTAGGTGAAAGTAATTTAGAAGTATTTATAGTCATTAACTGCACCTTAGATAGCACAAAGACTATCATAAGGGTCTACAGTAGCATGAACAGTCCTACTGGAAAATTTTGAGATTTGAATGATTTGAGATTGAATCTGAGAGCACTTTCAGTGGTGCATATGTACTTGAAGTAATTCTATTCATACAGCAAGTACGACTATCACTTATAAGATACTATACAAGTATATAGAGGTATCAGCTAATGAAGGCTTTTGAACTAGACTATTGCACTTCACAATGTGTAGATACATCTTTCAATGCAGACAGATTTGGATAATTTTCATCAGTAGCAAAGCCAACTTAATGTGTCTTCTGAATGTTCTATTAGAGTAGTTAGGTGACTGCTCTATTAGAGTATCTCGATCTCATGCTCTGCTAGTGCTGATTCAGGCCCATTGTTGTATAATCTTTAACACAAATCCAGTGATAATGCTTTGGAAAGATAGTTCTAAGGTGGGTTTATGTGTTTTTGTGTTATTAATGACACTATTATATGCTAAGACAGAAAAAGTTCATTGTGATCCTATCCTTTCATATTGAGTTGAAAAATGAAGGGGGGGGGGGGCTTCAGCCCCCAAAGCCCCCCCCCCCCCCCCCCCCGATCCGCCCCTGTAGTGGGTGCCCACACAACATATAGAGAGGTTATTTATAGTCAGAGAAATTTGGTGTTGACACCGAAACATAACAGGCTTACAGATACCAAGTTTGAGAAACTTTTGCTGATGCGATACAACCAGCACTTTATAAAGCTCTAACAGTGTTGACTTAAGTTATTTGCTTCTGTATATATCTTAGTTCATACTATATACATTATAGTTATATTTAATATGAAAATATGTAAAGCAATATGTGATATGATATAATATATTACTAGTTACATCTAAATTAATGAAGTTACATGCAAGTTTTTTAAAAAGTAATATGTAATATAATATATTACTAGTTACAATTAAAATAAAGTAATATGTAACTGTAACCCGCTATATCATGATGTAAGTAACTAGTAATAAATATTATATTACTTTTGAAAAGTATCTGCCCAACTCTGTAAACACACAGAGATCTCTATTTGGACTCAATGGATATGGTAGAAACTAAGTAGTTTCTCCATAAGTTAAGGGCAGATAAGTACTGAGAATACTTCTGTATAAATGTTTATTTGAGTCCAAATAGAGATATTAATCTCTCTGTGTGTGTTAACATGCTGGCTTGTTTGACTCTTGTTTCTTTACTTTTTTCAGTGATCTCAATTCCCATGTTTTAATTTTTAAAATTATTATTACACTAGTTTGATTACTTTTTATAAACATGGATACCTGACATGATAATTAGAGGTGCTGGGGGCGCTTGATATTACTCAGTATCAAGTCAGTCATCATGTACATTATTAGTTAGCTAATACTATTAGTGTTATCAAACACCAATTTATTTTTTCCTTACTACTGAATTTATATTTTGTACTACACAGCTTACATATATCTAACTACAGATAGCAACATATAGGATGCTGTAGGTAGCAGTAGTATGGCTTCAGTTAAGCGATCACAAGAAGTTAAATACCCAGTGGTACGCAACAACATTGCTGCTCATAACATACTGTGGTTAATAAAATGTAGGTAATGATTAGGTTTCCAAAGGAACAGGTTAATGTGAATACATTGGAAACTTATCAACACATATTAACATGTTAGTTTTCCATGCAGAGACTAAATCAGAAGATCAATGACAAAGTGAACCTAAAAGAAGCAAATTTACTTGAAAGTGGATGCTAATATTGCAAAATACATTTAAAAATAGGTCATGGACATGAAGAAAGACATAGGAAGGAAAGTTATGTAGATTTTATCCCCAAAAAGCCTGACATTTTGCTCTAGCCCAGTGAGAAAAAAGTAAGAATAGTAGCAATAAGAAAATGAACAAAATGGCTCAAAATGGCAAATTTCAATTTTTAAAAAAGTGCTTTTATCAAGTCCTCTTGACTTCATCTTTGCTAGTGGACCTAAACTCCTTCCAAATTAACTTATAAGGCTTCTTTTGAGGTTGGAAAAGGTTTCTAAGGTGGTGTTTAGTTGAGTGTTCTATTAGGATTTTGGAAAAAATAGGCAATCTCTATCTATATTGTTATAACAAGAGTTAATAATAGTGGAGAGTGTCTAACACAATACAGAGCCTCTACAAATGATTCAGCGTGATTCAAAGGGATTCTCTCAGACGTGTTAACAAGTACACACTGCCAGAAAAAGGAAATGTGATGATTGCACATGGGAAGAACAAAGAAATGTGATGATTAAAGCAATCTTCACATATAGAATATACTAAAAATCACAGAAGTTTACCAAGGTATCCCTTTGAATCATGCTGAATCATTTGTAGAGGCTCTGTATTGTGTTGGACACTCTCCTCTCAATTATTAACTCTTGGTTATAAGTTATATCTAATCCACAACAGTCCAGCTGTAAAAAAAAAGAGTATGGCTCCCAAAAATCCTGGGTGAAAAAAATGTGAAATTCAAGGTGGCAGCCAAGAAATGGTTGTGATGATAGGTTAATGGTAAAAATTTAAATAATGACAATTCAGGTGAAACTGGTGCTAATTAATATGCACTCTTTTTTTACAGTTTGGCTGTTTTGGATTAGTTTATTAGACATCAATTGTAAAGTACCTATATCAAACCAGTCATAGAATATCTTAGCTATCAACATTTGTCATCAGCTTTGCCGTGATTCATTCATTCAGTTCATTAACTTTCATACCAGGGTCTCTATATGCATTCCTGTAACCACATCAAAGAAGTTTTAAGAAAGTTGAGTAACATGCCATTGTATCACTTATTAGGGAAGACTGTGCATATAAATAACTGACTGTGTCCTCAATGAGGAATTAAAAATTAATCCCACATGTACATATTTGTATGTGCAACTATAAAATGCTTGAATTTGAACACCCCTTGTGACAAAATTAATGCATTACAGGTGGTGCAAAACTAACTCTTAAGAAGTTGCAAAAGGCTAGAGTGATTGCTGCTGCTTGTTACAGATGGTATCAATTAGGAATAGAGCTACTAGATGATGATCAGGTGACACAACTTGACATCATCAAGAAAAACAATGATGATGTCACAGAACGGTGCACTGCAATGTTCAGCTACTGGCTACAGACTCATCCTAATTCCACTTGGTATCAGTTAATGGCAGCATTGAGGGAACCAGGTGTGGAACTGAATGAATTGGCTGCTTCTGTGGAGGAAAAATATGCTGGTTAGTGGTACCTTAGTATGTAAAGAACGTCTTGACGCTTTCGATTGGTCTCAAAGTGTCCATATGCACCACTGTAAACAAAACATACATTCCGCATGAAAAATGAAATATGGATGTGTCTAATGATTAACATGTTCTGCCATATACTTTTATATATATACATGTATCACTTTCACACCTCAGATCAAAGGAGCTAGATGTCCAGGCTACGTTTGTAATGTAGCCCAGTTGGCAGCTTTGCCCAGGCTGCATCTGAATGTCTTGATTTGGCCATTCAGATGGAAAGCATTTTGTTATCTTCACTACCTATGAGTTGAAAATGTAGGGATAAGGTGGAAACTTGTGCTATAGCTTATTCACCATGAGTTTCTGTACTTTTTTTGAATACGGACCATACCCCATTACTGATAACGCAAAGTTAGAATTTGTCCTTTTATCACAACCAAACTATGGTACTAGAGTGGAACAATATTATGAGCAATATTGTGGAGAATTCTTCATTAAATAATTTTTAAATCAGCTATATAATAATAGATAACCACTTTTATGACTGAGTAATTCATATGTAGAGATGGTTTTGCAATTTTAGCCATGATTTACTCAACCATTCCCATTAGAAATGACAATCATTCCCATTAGAAATGTATTGTTAAGTGCATGCCGTATGTAATTGAATAATTCGATCATTATCTTGTTTCAAGATCTCAAATAAGTGCAGGTTAACTTTTATTATGTTGATATCTCACCTTGTGCTAGTGCTATTATCATAATGTCATTGAATATAACTGCCTTTTGTAGTTTACTACTAGCACAGAAGTTTTCTAGCACTGGCTTGCCTGCATAGTGAGTTTCATCTTTACCAAGTGCCTTATCCAGACAATAAATTTTAAACACACAGCCTAGGCACAACCTCAGCATTCTTATAAAGAACTTGTGAAAGCATAAAGAACATAAGTTCTTTGAGGAGAGTGTTTTCTGAGTAACTCTATTTGGTGCCATCTATGTATAATCATGTGAGCTCTTTAAATTTGCTTTTGCACTACTACAGATCCATTGTACTTCACAGTCTGCATTATAACATACATCACACAAGTAATGATACGTATATGAATACTAAATAAAGTGTAATTTTCACACACATTATTGTGGTTGGATGTGATGCCATAATTATCATTGCCACAAATTTCAATGACTGATAAAGGCAGTTATCTCACCTGTAGGAAAATTAAAAGACAAGAGGTTGCTATAACCATGTATGTGGTGTACCGTGTTACCTCAAATAGTGGTCAGTCTTGGATAAGCAACTGGTCTCATTTAGTGGCCTGGGTATCAAAGTAAAATTTATATTGGCCCAAACCACTATTCAAGGCAATATGGTTTGCACTTACAAGTGAAATTAAGTGTATTTTAAATATTTTTTGTACTTGTATGATGTACTGTGTCTATATGTGACCGAATTTGAAAAAACAAAGCTTCCACACACATCCAATTTTCTGACTGTAACTTGACTACTCAGTAAGCTATTGACCAAAGATTTTCACACAATTGTTCCATAGCATTGTACAATTCCAGATCAAAATTTGAAACTAATGACATGCTCCTAAATTGAGTTATAGTAATTTGAAGTCATAAAGGTGGATGTGTGTGGAAGCCTTGTTTTGTCACATTCGGTCACATATAGTGAAATGCAAACAGTATGTGCATACCGATAAACACTTGTTTACATTCATTTTCCACTTTCAGCCAAAGTTGCTGGGACTTTTTGATGATAGGGGTGGCAGGATCTTGATCTGCATAAGTGTAACATCAAATGTTGAACAATTAAAACACCAGTTGTGTTGGTATAATCAGTTGTGAACACCTATATAGCACATTGCCATCTCAGCTGTAAGAAAGAGATGACATGAAGCTGCAATACAGTTAAACCTGTCTATTCCGGTCACCCTTGGATCAAAATTGTCCTTAACTTGTTACACAGATGAATACAGCAGGCATGTCACTTTTAATACAAATGACACATTTGGAGGTTTCCACGATTTAAATTCAGTCATTTAGACCACTGCCAGTCAGTGTGCAGCCATGAATGAGTATGCAAACATTACATATTTACTTACCTAAAATGTTTCAATTTCCACCTGCAACAAAAGTTCCTGGGACTTCTGGTGATGGAGGTGGTAAAATGAGATGTTAATTAAGTCTGCACATCTTGTCAACAAAATCCTGCCATGAGATAAAACTTTCTCATTGTGTGGCAATTACTTGACTTGGTCACACACCAAGTCTAGGCCACTTTCACACCAAACCAATTGTACATGGTCACTGCATATCTTACGCATAAACTATGTATCTTGTTTCTTTATACACACTTTTTGTGGTGTGAACATTCTGCTGAATACACTAACATTTAACAGCTGAGTTCCTTTCAGTTCTAAAGCAGCATTGAAGGATACCAGAGGCCCATCATTAAGTAGGTGGCTATTTACAGTATGATAACTTTTTACTCTTCAGTGGGGATTTGCAAGCTGACTGATTTAACAGGTGACCTCATTACACAGAGATCATTAGACAGGTTTCACTGTACATAAATCTAGACATTTTTACCAGTCACTATCCAGCGTGAAGGAGTACTTTTTCATACAAACATTACACATTTTGCTTACTTCTTCCACCTGCAGCCAAAGTTCCTGGCACTTTTGATGATACTGATGGCAACAAAGTTGTTTGTTCCATACACCTTGTTGACAATCCCACCATGAGATAATACTGGTATTTGACTTGTATACAGTTGCTACAAAAACGTTTTCAGCTTAGTCCAAGACTTGGTCTCACATTTACACTAATCCGCCAATATAATAGCATGTGGTCTAAATGTGGTAAATTAGTATAGTGGATTGACACTTTACACTGATACTGACTCCATCTTTAACCTCCACACAGCATAAATAATCGAGTACACCCGGCAGTATCAGTGGTGCACAGGCAGTACGGCATTTCAGCTCCAAATTATCTTTGGAGGGCTTGGTTTCCATATCAACACACAATAGCTGATTTCCACAACTGACAGCAAGTTTGAGAATACATGCATGGATGCAGAAAACCACAGAAAACATGTGTACAAGTGCTATAAATATAGCTCTAAACTTCACACTTTGGCTTTTTAGGGTAGGTATAATTAGTGGACCTGGGGATCGGGATCCAAGGACCCAGGAACCCTAAGACCAGTGGTGGAGACCCAACTTCTTTTCGTGAAATTTTACTTTCTTTGCAATATTTATATACATTCTGTATTTTTACTAGACACCTCTGTTAGTCACAGTGGCAAATCTCACATGACCCATCCACCTTCTGTCCAATGCAATTGCTCACACTGTGTTTAATTCAATTAGAAATAACAAGTTCCTCTGAAAATCACTTGCAGTAACCTCTATAATCTATGGCAGTACTGCACAAAGAGCATGCTAGCCTATTATATCACCAGTTAATAGCTAAAGTTCAGTGCACATGAAAATGGCTTCAGTGAAGCGATTACTCCCAGGTACACCAGCAGTTTGATAATGGCCATCTATGATCAAGTTATGGATAAACAGATTTTGTACCATGTAGCACATGAAGAAAATGGCCTGTTAAAAACAAGCCCTTGATTAATACTACACGTACTGAAGACGTGAAGAATGAGTGGCCTACAAGGCACTTATAATATCTAGTCATTGTGCAAGGAAACAGGACAGAGAAAGTGTGATTGGCTATTTGAGACTGCTGCTCAGTATATTTCATTCATATCGGGCCTGGGAAATGTGGGGAAAAGTTTATTGAATATATTAGTTAGAGCTAGTGCTGACTGCTCTATAAAGATTAAACTCTTGTTTTGTAATACCTGGTTTCTTTGTTTACTTATCTGAATTGTGATGGCTTGTTGGTGTACTTCCATCTCCCATCAATACTTTTGTGTTAACCACTGCTGGTATAAGTATTACATCATATCATCATCCATTTCATAGTTGTAACATGGGCACGAGTGATTTGCCTGATACGTATTCCCAAAGCCTGAGGGCACAAAATCATGAGTGCCCATGTTACAGGTAATTATAACACTTCCATTCAGGCCGATAGCCTTGATGGTAACCGCTGGATTCTTTTTATATGCATCCCTGAAAGATTCAATTATGGTTAGGCACAAGTAATGTTGTAGCTATGACTGTTACAATAAACGGATGAGTCGTACGGATATCACGGAAAAGTTGAGTAGAGCAAACTTCGGGGAGTTTACAAGTGTTTTAATACTTTTGCATTGTTTAACAACTAATCACAACGTATACTAAAGACCTAAAGGGGTAAGCTTTATTATGGAGTGGTTAACTTGTGTCGTCCGTAATGTGGGTGTGTTTACATTCAAAAACATGCTGAAATACTTGTGATTACACTTTAAGACTAGTTCACACCTTTAAGTAACATTTCCCAACTTCTAGAATAGCAAAACACCTTCATTTGAGTGCTTCTTGTGGCAACACTTCAATTTGTGGTAACCATCATGTGAACATTAATTTATTCCCACAATCAATTTTGGTTTGAACTTGTATAAAACAAACAGAGGGTGGTACCACTCCTCATCCACATCTAGGCCATGTTTGCTTTGATGAAAGTGGCTTGCTTTTATAGAAGGGCAACCACTTTCCCAGGATACATTTCAATGTGCACTGGTGTACATTTAGATGTCCCTGTAAAGAGGTATACATGGAAAATGTATCCTCTGGAATTCCTTTGATCTGAGGTGTCAAAGTATTACATCAGTGTTTGTGCAACAATTGCTTAAACCTGCATAATATTACAAACTATACAGTATGATAGTGCTGTATAGTAGGGACCACAAAAGAGTGGGTATGGCCCATGAAAACATCACCCAAAAACCAGCCTCACTTTCCCTGATACGATGAAGCAGTTTTGGTTAGGCAAACTAATCCCAAACAAGCCTTCATATCCACCCAAAATGCTTTCAACAAGGTGCCATGAAATTAAAAAAAAATTAAATGGAAGTTTCTACTGGCTGACTGAGTGAGGCCAGGCAAACTCAATTAATTGTTTGTGTTTTACCCCACCACCTATAATTTCATTATTGCTTATGCACGAGTATTTTGATGCTAAGAAGGCTCGCTATCATTTTACAGCACAGCAAATGTCACTTAGAGCTCAGAAACGGTGGTAAAATCATAAATACTAGTTGTTAAAGGCTTTAGCTAACCTTTATGGTAACATACTGCTTGATTTGGAGCATTTTCTTTAATAACGAATAGTGAGTAATGAGCTCCAGCCCGTATGGAATTTCAAATTTTTGTGGATGAGAAACAAGTAATCAAGTTTGCCTGGCCTAACTGACTGACTGACTGACTGATGCCTTCAGACAAGCATAACTCAATAACGGCGAAGGTTATGGACTTGATTGTTTCACTGTTCAACATTGCTTCGGTCTGAGAGGTGCCCTTTGGCATACCACAGTACATACAATGCATTCTTCATGGACTTACCAGTGTCCTCTTTTGTGTACTATTCATCTTTGCTGATACTAAAAAGTTTCTATTTGGTGGTAGCAGCTATTAATACCAGGAGTTGAACAAATATGGTATGCCGATGATGCTTGTGCTTGTGGAAAAACTAGGTGCTTTGTGTAAGTGGTGGGACCATCTTTGTGAGTTAGGCCCATCTTTTTGGTACTTTGTCAATACAGCCAAGACATGGCTGGTTATAAAGGATCATTTCTTCTTTCAGTTGGTCTGTTATCAGAGCTACCAGTGATGGCCATCCTTATTTAGGGGCTACCATAGGCTCAGTGAGTTACATACAATCTTTTGTTGCTGACAAGCTAGTGTAGGGAGATTTGCAGAGAGTCAGCCCCATGCTGCTTACTGTGCTTTTACGCATGATTTGTCAAGCCGTTGGACGCTTGTTTCTCGGACTGTCCCCTTTGACAGTGTGATTTTCCAACCTCTCGAGGACGTAATTTGTCAACTTTTTATCCCTACGTTTTCACTAATTTACAGCAGTTGTTTGCTCTTCCTGCTTGTTGGGGAGGCCTGGGTATTTTTATTACAACTATCACAAGTAACAGTGAGTTAGCTGCTTCCCATCGTATTGCTGAGCCTCTTTGCTTGTGCATTCATGACCATTCTAAGAGCTTTATTGAGGCTCTTCCTTTCCAACAATCTAGAAAATGTTCTGTACACAAAGCAAAGATAGAAACTTACTCTAATAATTATTCTGAATTGCGTCAACAATTGGAACCCACTCTGCAGTGTGCAGTGGAACTAGCATCTGTAAAAGGGGCTTCAAATTGGCCTACAACTCTCTCCCTAAACGAGCATGGTTTTGCTCTACATAAGACTACCTTTCAAGATGCCTTGTCCTTGCGTTACGGTTGGCCTCCTCTTCGTACTCCAACTCTTTGTGTGTGTGGGGCTCCCTTCTCTGTGGATCATGTGCTCTTTTGTCCGAAAGAGGATTACCTTCCCTTTACCACAATGATGGACCTCCCTGCTACTCTTGACAGAGTTGTGCTCCCAGATGTGTACTGAACCAGAATTTTAGCCTGTCCACAATCCTGATGAGTTTCATCTTTCCACCTCAAATAGTCAAGAAGGGGCTCAATTGGACATTGCCATGAATGGTTTTTGGGTAATTGTTCTGAGAGATGTTTTGTTGATGTTCGTGTTTTTAATCTGCTGGCCCTATTCAACAGTTTTCCTAGCTTTCTTCTACCTTTAAGAAGCATGAGAATATCAAGCATCAAGCTTATGGTCAGAGAATTTGTGAGGTTGAGCATGCTTTTTACACCTATTATCATGTCGGCAACAGGGGGTTGGCTCATGAAGCCACAGTTTTCTACAAGCATCTGGCTTCCCTTTTATCAGCTAAGTGGGGCGATGAATACTATGTGGTCCTTGGTTGGCTTTGGTGTTGTTGTCTTGGTTTCTCTTTGGTCCGGTCAGCCGTTCAATGTGTTTGAGGTGCACACTCATCCATTGGTGCTTACACTAGGGCTCCACCACCAATGGATTTATTGCAAGTGGAGTCCCATCTGTCCAAGTAACATGCTGGCAGTGTCACTCTACTTCTTATTTTTCTTTCAGTTGTCCAGCACATGCCATTCTTTGTGCTGGGGGTAGTAGGCAAAGGCAGTCCATTAAGTCCGGGTTAAAAAAATTTATAAAAAAAGCAGTAGCACATGATGGATTCCCTTTGTAATTGTCCGTATTTTTCATAGTGGCCACTTTGATTCCAGTGGTGCTTTTCAAGCAGTTCTTGATTCATAATGCTGTGTAATGGGTTGAACATAACAAACAATGAAGCATAATGGATACTTCACTTTTCAGATGATAATTGATAGCTGGGGTATGCAGCACCATTTCTTTCTTTTGATGCGGTATGTGTGGGTTCACCAGTCACAATACTTTTATTTTACAAAAAAATTAACAAATTACTGGTAGACTACCAGAGTGGAAGATCTACCAGAGTGGGTGATAGGTCAACTTGAGCCTAATAACTCTTGTTACATGGACCAGTGTATCAAATTTTCACACATTTTACACTAAGACAACTAAGTTTCCCATCATTTTAGATAATTTTTAACTCAATGTTGACTGTATCAGGTGAGTTCCAATAGAGGTAGTAGGAGGGAGGGCAAGAAGTTGTTTTAAAAATAAAAGAGGAATGTTAAGGGATGAATTAGACTCTAGGTGACCTATCATGCACTTTGCCCAGTACAGGTAACCACATACCTTGCTTTCCTTGGTAGACGTAGCCAGACCTAACTGATCAAGTTGCTAACCAATTTTAACTTCCACAGTTTCTTTTTGCTCCAAAAAATATTATATTAAAGATTTGCAGTCTCGTAACAAGCTACAAACTCCTTTTTCACAGATCTGACATTACCCAGTGAAGATAAACATATAAACCTTACTTCAACTATTATAATTATAATACTGCCTGAGCTGACTGCAACCCTTACACCAACACACACTAACATCCCTTCAACCTCTGCCATAGATCCCATTTTTACACTTGACAAGGACCACATCAGTACCTAGGCTTGTTAGAGGAAAAACCTGAGTGACTACAGGTCTAACTTTTTAGTGGTAATGCATCTGTAACAATTAGTGGGAAGCTGGCCCATGTAACAAGAGTTATTAAAAGGAAAGGTGGGCTCAGGTGAATGTGAACACTTTAAGTAAGTATATACTCACCAGTAGTTTGAGGTATGTCACACTAATGCATGACATTTCTATAAACAAGCCTGCAGTAAGCCAGTATGGCATAGCTGGTTCAGGCTAATAACTTTGCTGCAATGGGCAATCGATCACCCCAGGTTCAACCACTGGATTCATTTTATAGACATACCTCATAACTGCGATCAGCAGGGAACATTGCTCCTACATTGTTGATATGAATAGACAAGTACTGGGAGAATACTAAGTCCCACAATCGATTTGTCACTACCATTTTGAGCAAGCTGACTCATGAGAGGAAGGGTACCAGTGGGTCTACCATGCCAAACTATGGTGAATTAAGTGTAAGTGGTGTTATTACGTTAGTTTGTGTGCAAATGGGTTGCTACTATCACCCTCCCTATTTTTATTATGTACTCTTGCTACTATGTTGTGTAGACAATTTAGACACATGGTATAATATGAACCATAGCTCACTTCAGTGTATTGCACTTATGTACACCCTTCCTCCTCAGTCATCAGAAGTTTACTGTTGATAAACCCTTCAGCTTTGTCTTGGGGTTTATTAACAGGAAACTTACTCTGACTTTGGAATTGGGATGTAGCTATATAAGTGCGATGCACCCCGTAGCCATGGTTTTTATATTACATAATATTATAGTGCTACTGCACTGTATAATAGCATGGCCAAATGCAGCTGTTAAAATTTATAACATGATCAAATAGTATCTGTATAGAAGCTATTAAGTTACTGCTCAATTTTTACCTATAGGAGCATGGGAATGCCAAATGGATGAAATGGATAATAATGCAGTGGTACACAGGACAGTCAGTGGACATCACTCAGCACCATCCAATGTCTCTAGTGTACCATCAAGCAGCAGCAGCATCAGAACTATGACATTTGCACACTTCAGTACTGTCAGTGAGGCATTTGCTTTTCTCACTTCTAAATTGAGATCACAGTTAACTAAAGCAGATTTCTGTGACATCAAACGGGTGTGCATTGAGCAAACACAAAGTCCAAGTGGGGCACAGCTACCACACAAGCTAATTGAGAAAGTCAAATCATGTCAGCACATTAATAGTCTGTTTGACACTCTTGCAGAGTCTGCTTATTGGAGTTGGATTGATATACGGCTTCTTAATGTAATGGCTGCTGCTTCAGGGCTTTTTGAAAGCATTGAACTTCTTGCAAACTACAAGCGATCAGTGTTTTCAAGAAAATTAATAGATTTTCTACCTAATGCTCCTAGCAAAAAGGTCAAAGAAGAATACTACAGCAAAATTATTGCCAAAATAAACAAAGATGCTAAAGACATAACTGTAGCTGAACTATTAGAGTTTCAAACTTTGCTGGAGGAAGTTATCTTGGCTATAAAGAAAGGAGTTTGCACTGTTGAACATTTAGATAGTGGTTGCATAGAAGTCCACTGGTACATTCCTACCCATTATGTGAATAGTGCATATCAGTCAGCTTTTACCAGATGTCACATTTTTAATGAAATCCACTTGTTATGGCTTCAGATTGCATGCTTCCCAATAATTCATGATCCACTAACAACACCTGTTGATATGCCAACTCCTCCTCCTCCTCCTGATAGAGCTGGTAAGCGGTACATGAAATATGTTCAATAGATAATCTTAACCCATATGCATATAGCTACAGTAAAGGACTTCATTGACCACTACTATGACTACTTGTCAGTCAACATGGATGCTGAGGTGGTTGTCCCAGTGATGGTGTCCCATCAGCTATTCAGTGAAGATATTGCAATGGCAGCTCAAAGCAGTTACCACAAAAGTTGTCTAATCTTACAGCAAGTTCGGCTGATGGATGAAAAGGCACTGGGATCATTCTGTCAAGTACTAACAGCAAGTCACAGTCTCAATATCGGAGAAGCCCTTATAAATGGTAAGAACACCATTGCAGTATAATGGATTTTTGGGTTTATGTAATCACTTAGTCACTTACACATGTTTACTTAGTCACCTGCATGTGTGATCATGGTATCAAGTTGGTTTTTGTAGTAGCATGTTTAAGTGGTGTCATTGTGTATTACACTAGCTACTGCTACATTTTCCTGAAACCTTTTTTACTTACAAGCAGCTGTAAAGGTACTTGGAAAGAACTAAGTAATTTGTTTTCCCTTGGACCCTAGTAGTGTCCTTACTGTCCTTGGGACTCCATGCACAGCCTCAGGTCTTACATACGCAAGAAATAGTAGAAAAAATTATGTCTTTTAATTTACAAACATGATATGTATGCATTGTAAAGTTTCCATTAAAAATATTTAAGTACATATAAATCTTACACTCTCTACCATTGCTATATGCATGTAGGTAGTTTGGAATCCTATGCAGAATATTTATTACTGATTTACTTTTCAGCATTTGAGGCTACTCCAGTTACCAACTCTGCCATCATCACTGATCCTGCTCAGCAACTTGACACTGCTGCAATACAGAAAATAAATGGAAAATACTTTCACACTGGTGGTGCTACATTTGTACCATCTTCCATTGCTACACATTTCTTTGATTTGATGGCTCAGTTGACAGAAGTTCTACAGTCATTGAACCCAAAGATAATTGCTGACTATTGCAGCCTATTAAGAGCTAGTGAACAAGCTAATATTACACTATTCAAAGCCAGTTTTTTGAATGCAATTATTAAAGAAACTAAAAACACCACAGCACTAATACATAAGTTTGCTCCATTAATAAATTGGTTGGACCACTCCATTCTTAATGCGGTGGTTGAAGCTTGTAATGTTCCTGAAGCTGTAGCACTTCTTACCCAGTTTGATGCTAGGATTGATGCATCCCAGCCAGTCACATTCTATCCAATACCATCACCATCTCACCACATGGTTCCATATGATACCAGTACACACACTGTACTGGCTGTTCAACTTAATTTAAAACTACACCACTGTACTCTACAGAATGTAATTGATACACGATCGCTGATACAAGAGAAATGTGAGATTACTCCTCACTGTTTACAGCTACTAGCAGTAGCAAAGACCAACCACGTGATTATCTACTGGACTATTCCTAAACATGTGGCTACACTTATCATTTCAAATGTCCAGAAACACCAGAGTTATCTTTATCAAAAAAGTGTACAACAGATAGCAGTCTACCCTGGAACAATACTGGCCACTGGTAGTAATGTTCTTACTGTGGGACCATTCTCATTCTTTGCTAAGGTGGGTTGATTAAAAATACTGTAACCTATCATCAAGACTCATGATAGGAGAGTCACTTGGTGTTGCCACCTGGTAGGAATTTTCACATACATAAAATTGTCCTAGCTATTTCTGAGATACAAGTGACCAAGATTTTGGGTTCTTTCTTTTTCACAAAACTGCCATGAAACACAAACATGTTATCTAATCAAGCTGAAATTTGACACACCTGAAGAGGTTCTAAATGTGAATGTACCACTCTGTGGGCAGTTAAAAGGTGCTGCCAGTGCCATAATCATATAGTAGAGATCACAAAGGAGTAGGCATTGCCCATTAAAAAAACATCACCCAGAAACCAGCCTCACTTTCCCCTAACAATGATGAGGCAGTATTGGTCAGGTAAAACCAAGCTTTCAGATTGACCTGAAACACTTTCAACAAGTTGCTATGGATTTAAAAAAATTATTAAGCTGAATCATACAGTGTGATGGTACTGTACAGTAGGAACCACAAAGGAGTAGGCATGGCCCACGAAATAACATCACCCAAAAATAAGCCTCTATTTTCCCTGATGATGATAATGCAGTATTGGTTAGGCAAAACAAAGCCCAAACAAGCCTTCATGTCAACCCGAAATACTTTTAACAAGTTGCTATGGAATTTAAAAATATATCTTTAACAGAATTTTCTAGTGACTGACTGACTGACTGAGTAAGTAACTGACTGATGTCTTCACACAAACGTAACTCGATAATGGCTAAGGCTAAGGACTTGACTTTTTTCACTACTCGACGTCGCTTCGGCTTGAGAGGTACCTTTTGGCATATCGCAATACATACAATGGAGTTACCAGTGTCCTGCTTTGTGTCCCATTCATCTTTGCCGATAGTGAAAAGTGTCAATTTAGTAGTAGTACGTGATGGTTTTCTTTCGTAATGGAAATTGTTTGTATTTTTCATAGTGGCTACTTTGATTGAAGAGGTGGACTTGGAGAAGAAGATAGTTTCATGTTTTAATGACATAGGCATATCAACTTGGGGGGCAAGGGGGGCTGGAGCCCCCCTTATGATTTTCTGATAGTAAATTGCAAAAAGATTGAGATACTCTAATAGAGCGGTCAATTACTCTAATAAGGCAGTCACAGTATTCAGAAAAGCAGTGTAGCAAACTGTGAAGTTGCAAATAAGAATATATTAATTTTATGGACTTTATCAGTGATACGTGCAATCTATATTTTGGTGGAGGGCAGCAATTCTTAGCAGGTATCAACTTTTTTTGATTCTTTAACACTGTGCCCTACCAAACTGAGAGTCTATAGCTCCCTATCTAAAAATATCTTGCTATGCCTATGGTCACAGGTTAGTTCATATTGCTGTAATGTCCATGTGTAAGCACTAGGCATGGTGCTTCATTGATTTGGCCACAAGGCCATTAGTGCAAATTAAGGCTAGCATAATAAGTACTTTAGAGCTGCTCAGCTCTTGTTTCAGCTTCCTGTGTTTAATTACATCTGCACAGTCGAAGCAGTCTGCATGCTTATGTCAATGCACTTACATTCAGCCTCTCAGCAATGGCCTCTCAGCAATGCTATGTCATTGTTATGACATTATTTACAATCTAAATTCACATGGTCCCATATAAATACACTTGCAAAGCATTCCTGCAGTTTCCCACACTTGCAGGTGAGTCACCCAAGTGATATATAATTATTATTTGTAACATGGGCACTTGTGATTTCCCTGAAATCATTCATGCCTATGTTACCACTACTGCATGAAACAGCCAAGCTGTGAAAAAGGGTGAGCTTCCCCACCCCACCCCCTCCTTAAAAGCACTAATCATAAGTCATTGGCATTGATGTCATTGCAGCCAAATATTCACTGCCACCTTTGATTTCACAACTTCTTCATCTTGGAGGCCACACCCATTTTTCAGAGCTTGCCTGTTGGTATAGATTGCTAATTACAGGTAACCAGTGACACAAATAAAAGCATTAGCATGCTAGCCTACTGATTAGCGGTATTTTTATTGGGTGGTAGATGTATATGAATATGAACATACACTCTGTGTGTGTGTGTGTAGAAATGTCATTATTGTGTTTATATAGAAGATTTCTAAAGAGATCAACAAAATGCAAATTGAACTAGTAGAAACCAGAAAGGAACATAATACCAAAATCAAACAACTGAATGAAGTAGTTGTACAAATGAATGAGAAAATAACAACCACTTTATCTCAAGCACACTCATCTGAACCAGATAAAGTATTTGGCACAGCACATGTGCTAAGTGTATTTCAATGAGTTTTGCAGGTATCATCTGTTGCTTTAAGCAGTCCAACAAAATGGTCACTGGTGTCTTTTGATACACTAACTACTTTGAAAACTGTAAGTTGACACAGTATAACAAGAATCATGTGACATTATTGTCAATTCAGGTTCAGTCACAACAGGACCAGTTGATAGTTCAGTTGATAGCAAGTAAAGAATTGGAGAAGTCACTGAAGGAGAAGATAGTCAAAGAGAAACAAAGATATTCCAACCTGCTGGAGCAGTACAAAGACTTAAAGAACATTTTTACAATAAATCATGCCCCAGGATTATTATCAGGCACATTGCAACAGGAGGAAGGTGAATTATTGGAAAAACAAGATAAGCTGAATAGCCCACAGTTACAAGTGCTTGATGAAGAAACACAAACTGAACTGACTAAATTACAATCGACAATGGAAAATGTGAACATGGCTCTTGGAAAGGTTGAAGTGATAATGAGGTATTGGAATGAAAAGGTATTTTGATCAACAGTAATACACATTTACTCTATTAATACATACACTCTAGACTACCAACCAACCTCGATCACTGATGAAAATTCAAGGGGAATCCAGTGATTATGACATTCTGTCACTGCAGTCAAAGAAAGCAAAGAACTCATTGCTAATCCAACTGAAGAAAGTAGTTTCAAACTTATCAGATGTAGAGGTTGGTAATAAGCAAATGAATGTTAATAGCTATAACTGTCATAAGCTCATAACTAGAGCTGCAAACAGTTATAGCTATAGTTAAATCAGTATTGGTACATACAGTATGTAGTACTAGCACCTATGTAACAAAAAGTTGGTCCATGACGCTTTGTCAGTATACGGTCGTACTGTTTAGTAGGGTCACCCCTAAAGTGACACACACCAATAAAAAAGTAGCATCTACAAGCCATCATGCTTTGTTAAAAATGAGGTGCTCAATGTTAAAAATGAAATGCTATGGTACCACCTCTAGGTGCTATTTTTTTGACTGAAGCAGTCAAAATTTAGCACTTTTAGGTGCTACCATAGCACTTTTAGGTGCTACCATAGCATTTTTAGGTGCTACCATAGTATTTTTAGGTGCTACCATAGCACATCAGTTCTAAAAGTGTGGAAATATCATACACCACAAAAATCTAGGGACCCGCCGATTATGCTCATAATTTTACCTATTATGCTATGCTGCACTGCTCAAAAATTTACCTATTATGCTTAAATTTATGCTCAATACTTACCCATTATGTTCAAATTATGCTCAATTATTTATGCCTCAGTTCTCATGCTCTGCTAATAATTTCCAAATTATGGATAAATAATAAGTGGCTGAAGCACAAACTTACTTGTCAAAATGCATATCACAGAAAAGATCGATATACTCTAATAGAACAGTCAGCTATATGATTGTTCTATTAGAGTTACTGACTGTTCTATTAGAGTATATCGATCTTTCTGTGATAGCTATTTTGATAAGCAAGAATTCATACTATTACATAAATATTCTACCTATTATGCTAGCATTATGCTCAATGCTTTCAGACACCTATTATGCTCATAATTATGCTAGCATAATCGGCGGGTCCCTACAAAAATCACCCTTACAGAATAGTCTTACTCCACTCAGCATCAATTACAGCATTAAAACAAGAAAACACTTACAAGCATCTAGATATTGAATTTGCCCTAACTAAAAATTTTGTCTGACTGCCAGCCTACTGCTTGTTTGACCACAGTTGCAAGGCTAGAGACCAAACAAAGCCATGAACGGCCACCATTTTGTGATGCAACAAAAAACTCACTGATAAGATGTGTCTTGTAGTTCTGACCCGTAGTTCTTTCCATTCCTTTTATCTTCAATTAAATGGTTGTCTTCTTCATAGAAACCATACCAATGCATTAATTTTATTTATCTATGTGTATCAAAAGCAGACTTATTTCAGGATCCATGCATCACTACCAACACAAATAATGTCTATGTAACTATACCTATCATAGGCGGTGGAAAGGGGGCTAGGGGGCTAAAGCCCCCCTCAGAATGATACCACGCCGAAGCTATCCTTCTTGGAGTGGGGCTGAAAACCACGATAAAGATCAAGATATTCTAATAGAGCAGTCACTCTAATAAGGAGTCACAGTAATAGAACAGTTTGTAGCGAGCTATGTAAGGATTTTATGTAGTTTATCAGCTATGAATGTGTAGCTGTTGAGGTGGGCAGCTTTTGTCAGCTGGTTGTGATCTTTTTTTTTTTTTTTTTGGTCTCACCTTACCAAACCAGAGACTAAGTCTGGGTCAGCCCAGCCCCCCTTCATATCAACTACTTCCTCCGCCCCTGATACCTATTGTTCAACTCTGTTCCAGGAGAGTATAGCTTCCTTTTCATCACGAGTTCTTCAAACAGGTTTCGATTGTGGGTTGCATTGCCAGTTACAAAAGTTTTAATTATGAGTTTTGATAATTAGCAGTGTTTTCCACTGTGGCTATAACAGGTGATTAGTGTGGTTTTTATATTTTAGTTGGTTAATTGGTTAGAGTTATCAGCATCACTAAAACATGTAGCTACCAACTCAGCCATTTAGCAAACTGTAGTCTTTTGGTAGCTTACAATCTCATAAGGCAGCTGTAGCATATTCACCCACATTGTCTATGAATGTAAAATCTGTATCAGTTACCTTCTGATATGACCCCATACAGTGGGTTATGGTGCTTGCATTTGTAGCTAGTTATATATCAGTCTTCATAACCCCTAGAAATAAGTTGACTATCACAACAGCAAATTCAGAAAGCCCAAAAATGCAAATTTAGTTGCACTTTGCTAAGGATTGCCAGTGGACCAGCTAATAATAGTTAATAGTACCCTTCACTGCCTTCTGCTTTTCAGTACACTTTATTGGTGTTAAGGCTAACAAAGGCTATGGAGCATGCATACTGACATTCAATATCACTACTACTATCGTGTCATTCCTCAGGTCTCTTCACCCTCAGTAATTATCGTGCCATTCCTCAGGTCTCTAAAATAGCGAAGATACTGTGGATTTGGGCGATAACCAATTTAGACTATGGCTCGTACGGCTCTGGTCACTGCCAATAATGGTGGCTTCCTAATCAAATTATTGTTAAAACAACTCACTTGTAGGCTTTCTAGATGAATATAATTATCTCTATTATCCAGCGATATTTTCTTCACATTCTAGTGATGATCTTTGATGGCTGCTGTGACTGGAATCCAGCTAAACACGTGATGCATGTGACAAAAGCTTTGTCACAGGCATTTAGTTATAAATAGTTATAACACGTGACCACCGAGCCAGAGAGTTAAGTCCCATGTTACCAGAAGACCGTGGATTACTGACCAACAAACAAAAGGAATAGTTTTACAAACATCAACTATAAACTTATCGAAGACATATGAAGATGATATTCCAGTCATTGACTCTTCAACCAAGATGAAACAGCCAGTGGAGTCTGAAACTCTAGTCAGTAACTCTTCAACCATGACAAAACAGCCAGTGGAGACTCTAACCAACCTCAGCATGATACAACAGTCTTTGAAACTTTATAAAATTAATATTACTTTAATGAATGGTTATGTCTAGTATATGTAGTTACTTACCGACCATACTAGTCAATCTTTTTCCATGATGTGCATTATAGAATTGAAATCATAGTATGGTATTACTAATCTTGCTGGTATTATGATTGATGCTTAAGGTTACCTGTTGTGCTTTCTGCTCAGAATTATGCCTGCATAATAGGCTGGTTCCTAGTGACAAATTACATTTGGAGAGGTAAAATTTATAGATCTAATTATATGTGAATTGTTGTACACTATAGTTTATGCACAATTAGAATAATTATGTGATTTGGATATACTTACACACACAATACTAAAACTTAATATGAAATTATTAACATCGGAAAAACAGGATTTCCACTACAGTACATACTGTGCATGAAGCTATACTGCCTATATTAACAAACTAACTGTGTAGTGTATTATATTTTACTGTTAACATAATAGGAATGGTCATCATTTGTACAATTGATACAAACTGAATTATCTGATAGTAAGCAGAAAATTGACCAGTTGGAGAATGAACTTACTCAAGCAAATATTTTTAAATTGCAAGAAGAGATTACAAGAAAAGAGGTATAGTATTACAATTATTGTGTATCTTCATATACATATGTAAAACTTTCACACCTAAGATCAAAGGAATTCTTTATGCTACAAATGTGATGTAACACACTTGGCAGTGCAACATCCAGATGTCTCACTGCAAAGTCTGATGACAGCCCATTACTGCATTCCACAAACTGTACAGTTTTAAAGCTTCTTTTTTTTAATACTGTAGTGAAAAGTATATAAACCCATTTGAGCAAGATGCACTTTACATTGTGGGTTTCAGTGATCTCCTGTGGCTTACAATTGAGCCTCCTGTGGCTCTCAATTGAAACCAACTGAATACTACAATCAAACCTTTCTCTTGGTGATATAGGTTTCTTGGACATTTTGAAAACCTTACATTGTAAGTACTAGTGTTATAGTTAGAACTAACAAGTACACACAAAAAAATAGAATTTTCAACTAGAGTATGGACCATAGTAAATCAATAATAGTACTGAAACAAGTTGGAGTAGTCCACGATATTAAAATCACAGTAAAACAATTAGGGATGCGGCGATTATGCCGGCATAATTTCGGGCATAATAGGTATGTGTGGGAATCAGGAATTATGCTAGCATTTTGAGGTGAGAAAATCTGCAGATTGCACAATTCCGTTAAAAAGATCGAGATACTCTAATAGAGCAGTCAGAAACTCTAATAGAACAGTCACTGAATATTATTTACTCTAATAAAGCAGTCACATTGAAATGAAATACTCTAATACAGCAACCAGCTAAAGAATTCAAGACTATTGAAGCTTAAAGATCAATGAAAATGGCCTGATACAGCAATGCACTGGCATTATTAGCAAATTATGGTGGCATTATTAGCAAATTATGGTGGCATAATTTTGGGAATAATGGGCAATTCTCAAAAGCATAATAGGCGATTTTTTTAGCACTGCTCAAAAGCATAATGCTCAATTTTTGGAGCATAATAGCCTCATGCCTAAAAACAATAAGAAGTGTTATATCCCTACTGTGCTCAAGATACCATAATGGAAATGTACAGTAGGGATATAACACTTCTTACTGTGATGTAATATCATGGACTACTCCAACTTGTTTCAATACTTTTTATCGATGTGCTATGGTCCCTACTCTAGTTGAAAATTCAAATTTGTTGTGTGTACTTGTTTGCTAACTTTTGGTAAATAATTGTTAGGACTGGTGAACCCAGGCATACTGCATCTGAAATGGTGCCGCACACCCCAGCTATATCAATTATAATCTGAAAAGAGAAGTATCCATTGCACATTGTTGTCAGCTATGTTCAACCCATTACACCACTTTACAAATCAAGAACTGTTTGAAAAGCACCTCTGCAATCCATGCATATACCAAAAGAAAGAAATATTGCTGTGTGCCCCAGCTATATCAGTTATCGTCTGAAAAGTCTTGGATTTTTTCTCTCCTTTCTCCGCCTTTTCAAACACACTTTCTGTAACAACTTTAGACAGGCTGAAGGACCAGGTGCTGAAGGTAGGAGCAATGCTGAAGGCTGTAGGACCAGGTGTCCTACAGGCTGTAGCATCAGTGCTGATGGTCTGTAGGACCAAGTGTCCTACAGACCTTCAGCACTTTTGCTGTAAAGCCTTAATAAATAAATACATAAATAAATAAATAAATAGAGAAGTGAAGTATCCATTACGCTTTGTTGTCAGCTATGTTCAACTCGTTACACAGCAGTACGAATCAAGAACTGTTTGAAAGCATCTCTGCAATCAAAATAGATACTGTGAAAAATACGGATGATTTCCATTACAAAGGGAAGTCATCACGTGCCACCACCAAATTGACACTTTTCACTGTCAGCAAAGATGAATGGGACACAAAGGAGGACACTGGTAAGTCCATGAAGAATGCATTGTATATACTGCCGTATGCCAAAAGGTACCTCTTGGGCTGAAGCAACGTCGAACGGTGAAAAGCTCAAGCCCACAGCCTTAGCCGTTATCGAGTTATGCCTGTCTGAAGGCATCAGTTACTTACTTACCCAGTCAGTTACTCAGTCAGTAGAAAATTCTGTTAATTATTTTTTTTAATTCTATAGAAACTTTTTGGAGGTGTTTCAGCTTAATCTGAAAGCTTCATTGAGCTTAGTTTGACCTAACCAATAGTGCTTCATTGTCATCTGGGAAAATTGAGGCTGGTTTTTGGGTGATGCTATTTTATGGGCCACACCTACTCCTTTGTGGTCCCTACTATATAGTACCATCGCACTGTATGATATGAAACTTTGATATAACAACCATAATGATGTATTCAGCCACCTCAAAGGATCCTGAGCAAATACCAGGCTACATTAATGGCACTCTCAACCATATCAAAGCATTTAATTTTGAAAAGTGAATCCAGAAGCTTAAAACTACTTTTAAAGTAACTTCAAAGGCTTAAAACTACTTTAAAAGTACCCTCAAAGGCTTAAAAGTCACTTTAAAGTGTAAAACATTAGTTGCAACTCTGGAAGTCGTGTATTGCTCTAATATGTATACATTGTCAGGCAATGCAATCTCAGGCAATGCAATCTAACCAGTGTTGTAATTATTACATGTAACACTTTCACACTTCAGATCAAAGGAGCTGCCCAGAGTACATTTTGTATGTAGCCCAGCTAGCCGGGCTACATACAAAATGTAGCCGAGCTACAACTGGGCAGTGATTATGTAGACATTGAGGCCGAAATCAATTGTATAGCAATTAATGGTTTTTAAGTGTGATTGATCTTTTGCAGTGGTTGTTTTTGAATTTCTGTTGCCTAGCAACAGTTGTTTGATTAATTTGTAATAGGACAGATAGCTGTGGTATTCAGGATTAATATTTCTTGCATTATAAATAGGAAAGATGCTGAGCACTATTTCCTTCATGTTTATAATGAAAAAACTATTAATCTCGAATACCACAGAAATCTGCAGCTAAAATGTAACACTTATCAGGCTGATAGCCTGTGCAGGGCCGCCAACCACCCAAGCCAATACGAGTGCAACCACTGGATATATTATATATGCATGCCTAATATTTTCAATAATGGGTCAGCAGCTAGTACATTCTGGTTACGTTTGGTTATGGTGAATGGACATATCCTATGCATATAGATGTCATGGAGAATTTCAGTTGCATGGCTTTAATGTTTTAATCAGTGGTATTGAATTGTTTCTGGGAAAAGTACAGAGTTCACTAAAGTTCTAGATAGGTAAGCTTGCTTGTAGAGTAGTTACTCCAAGCAGAGTCGTAACTTTGTGGTGGGGGCATGTCCGTATTCAATAACGTGCGGAACGATCAGTGAATAAGCTATACCACTAGTTATCACCTTAGCCCAATGTTTTTCAACTCATAGAATGGCAAGGATAACAAAAAGCTTTCTATCTAAGTAGTTTTCATAGCAAAATCCAAGTCATACATCCTAATCACATGAGTATTATTCAATCCCCACAACCGATTTTGGCCTCAACATCTATATAATCACTGCCCAGTTGTAGCCCAGGTAGCCTGATAAGTGTTACATATAATAGTTGTAACACAGGCATGAGGGCTTTGCCTGACATGTATGCCCAACTGCCCAAGAGCCACAGGATTGAGGGAAGAGGGCATACATATCAGGCAAAGCGCAAATGCCCCATGTTACAGCTAATGTGTAACACTTATCAGGCTGATAGCCTGTACAGGGTGATCAATCACCCAAGCTAATGTGAGTGCAGCCACTGGATATATTAAATATGCTTACCTAAAATATTTGATTATGAGTCAGCAGCTACTATGTCCTGGTTATGTTCTGGTCACGTTCGGTTATGATGAACGGACATATCCTACGAAGAATTTCAGTTACATGAGTTTAATTTTTTAAACAATGCTATTGAAACTTTTATGAAGTACACTAACAGCCTAGATAGGTAAGCTTGCTTGTAGTGTGGTAGCTTTGTGATGGGGTGTGTCCATATTCAAAAATGTGTGGAGACAATCAGTGAATAAGCTATAGAACTAGTTCTCACCTTAACCCAATGTTTTTCAACTCATAGGATGGCGAGGATAACAAAACACTGTCCGTCTGAGTGATTTTCATGGAAAAATCCAAGTCGTGCATCCTAATCACATGAGTTACTAATTGATCCCCACAATCAATTTGGCTTCAACATTTATATAACCATTCCCAGTTGTAGCCCGGGCTATGAAATGTAACCCAGGTGGTTTTTTGTTTTAAGGGTTAAAAGTGTTACATGTAATAGGTGTAATACAGGCATGAGGGCATACATATCGGGAAAAGTTCGAATGCCCCATGTTACAGCTAATCTGTAACACTTATCAGGCTGATAGCCTATGCAGGGTGATCAATCACCCAAGCCAAAATGCATGCAGCCACTGGATGCATTATAATATGCATACCTAAAATTTTTGACTATGGTTACGATGAACAGACATATCCTAGACGTATCACAGAGAATTTTGGTTACACAAGTTTAATGTTTTAATCCAGTGCTATTGAATCGTTTATGGAAAATTACGAAGTTTACTAAAAGCCTAGATAAAGATAGGTAAGCTTGTTTGTAGAGTGGTTATTCCCTGCAGAGTGGTAGCTTTGTGATGGGGGCATGTCTGCATTCAAATACATGTGGAAACAATCAGTGAATAAGCTATAGCATTAGTTCTCAACTAAGCCCAACAATTTTCAACTCATAGGATGGCTGATTTTCATAGTGAAATCCAAGTCATGCATCCTAATCACATGAGTATTAATCTATCCCCAGTCTCAAAATGATATTTACCTTAGCAATGGTTACCAAAAAATCATTGCTAAGCAACCATATTGTTATGGGCATCTGTTACTATGGTAGCACTAGTTGTCAAGTTGGACATTTATTTCTAATAGAAACACACCACACTATTTTAATTAGTACTACAGATTTTTGTCAAGGACTTTAAGCTTGACAAACAAGTACAATATGAATTCTATTGGCTAATAGCTTAAGGTATCTCAATATAATATGTCAAGCTGCTTTTGAGAGTATTATATTGTAACACATTCACTTGTTGGATTACAATGTTGTACAAGTAAAATACTATTGTATTTGGCAGGAAGAGAACAAAATGGTAAGTAGTGAGTTAGCTGAGTTGACTACACAACTAATGATGAAGGAAAAGGAAGTAACAAAGCTCAAGGAGGACAACAAGTTGTTAGTGAAGCAGTTTAGAGAGAGGAAAGATAAGAAAAGGAGAGAAACAATACCTCAGGTGTGTTCCTAATATGATACTACTAATGTACTAACATGCAAACTATTTAGGATCAGCTGGTCCAAGAGGAGTTACTAGGAAGTGGTAGGTATGGGGAGGTGTGGAAGATCCATTATGGTGACAAGACGTACGCTGGTAAGATCATCCACAAGAATCTCCTACCTGGGTACCCTGATACCAGTGTTAACCAGATTAGCCAGTTTGTTGCAGATATTGAAAACATTTATGCCACAATATTTGGTTCACATGAACATCCTAACATTGAACAGTACTACACTATTATGCAACTGACTCCTGATAGCCCTCTAATCTTGTTATCTGAACTACAACCTAACAACCTTAGTAGTTTTACTGCTGGGATGAAAGGGAAGTTGCCCATTCATGTACAACTGGACCTGTGTCTTGGCATGGCTAAAGGAGTGCAATACCTACATGCCAATAGAGTGATACACAATAACCTCCATGCTAGTAATGTGCTGATCAGTCAAGATGGACAAGCAAAGATTGCTGATTACATTTGCCCACAAGTTTCAGAACTGAACGAGAAAACAACTCCACAACATCAAGCTTTTATGTCACCTGAACTAATCAAGAATCATGCAATTTGTTCAAAACCTTCTGACATTTACTCATTAGGTGTTTTGTTCCTACAAGTAGCAACACAGAATCATCCCACACGTAGTGAGGATGCTGTACTATCTGAAGTTCAGCGCCACAGACATCAACTAGATGAGATCACTACCAACCCTCTACTACCAGTGATACTGCAGTGTCTAAACATCTTACCAGCCAGACCTTCCATTCATCAGTTGTGTAATCGCATCAACACTGCCAAACAAAGTCCCCAAAATGTAATGTCTGGTAGTTTACATCATACTAAGGTGAGATAATATTACAGATATGAATGTAGGTATATTATTACGTATACTCTAGCAATAGTAGATTGACATTTGCCGCAAAATTATGAATGTTGACTTATCAAGCTTATCCATGTAATCATTGATCTAATACAGACAAGTGATATAAAATAATGTCTCTTTCTAGTCTAATACATATGTATAGCAGCACTCATAAATAGCACTTTGGACATCAATCTATAAGCTTTTACAAACATATTGCTTACATTTTTCAATTTTTACACACAATAATATGTAACTTGCACATGCTTCATCTGCTTGGCTTGAATGTGATAGAGCATATTTAGTGGAAAATTTGTAGAATGTGAAGAGATTATGGAGGGCTTATACCCTCTCTAAAATTATTCCTACCTGACACTGAACAATTTTAAAATTGTATTACACCAAATAACTAACTATACAGAAAACAGCATGCCCCTAAACTCCTTGTAACTCCTTTCAGAGGGTGTCATTTCAATAAGATTTCCTGGAGGCATGTCCCCAGATCCCCAGACTCCCCTAGATTGGTGTACTGTAGCTATACTTTGTATGCTAGTGTGTTTTGTGTACTATAGGGTATGTCATCCTCTATAGCTAAGCCTCCCCAGCCCTGTGTTTCCTCTGCATCTATCTACACCTCTATACTACTAGCTATTTAAAAAATTAAAATTTTAAAAGGAAGTAGGGATTGGTAAAATATACATGCTACAAAAAGTAAGGAAACAAGCTCAAAAATGTTACAGCTGAAATGAGAAATGATCCAGCAGTAAAAAGTAAGGGAAAAGATTAGACGACTACTTGCTAAAATGAGACACACTTTAATTCCTACTTTTGGCTAGCTAGCATCTTGAAATGAGACCATAAAATTAGCCAAAAGTAGGGATTAAAGTGTGTCTCATTTGTGACCGAATTTTGGAAAATCACCCATATGGGTGCATTTGACACCTAAAAGATATAATGATCAAATCACAAACTTTATAGTGCAAATTTACCTGTTAATGATTGTAAACCATTCTCAATACCTTAAATTACAAGAAAATTATTGAAATATTTTTAAAACTGTTCCCTGCTCTTATTAACAACCCACTAAACATGAAAATTCTAATTATTTCATGTGCGCCCATATGGGTGATTTTCCAAAATTCAGTCACATTTTAGCAAATAGTCTTCTAATCTTGTCTCCTTACTTTTTACTGCTGAATCATTTCCCACTGCTGGATCATTTCTCATTTCAGCTGTAAAATCTTTGAGCTTGTTTCCTTACTTTTTGTAGCATGTATATTACACCAATCCCTACTTCCTTTTAAATTTTCACATTTTTAAAAATAGCTAGTTTGTTTACTTTTTATGTCTAGCTAGCTAGCTATATTATAGTCTTTTTGTTTTCCACATAGTATAAATATCACTTGCAGCAGCTATTTTTTACCTTCGTATACAATAAGCACCTCAAATGATTATTGTGTTGTCTTTTATAGCTATTATAGCAACTGTTAAAGGCTTCAGCTCCATATCTAATGACCTAAATATTGATGATTTTAAGCATCACTGGATAGCACAAAATTAAGAATGGAACCCTCAATTTTAGAAGTCTGGATCCCAAGATGGATCCGCCCCTCAAAGACATTATTAGCTAGCTACCTCACAAAAAATCTAAACTTGTAATTAAAACTGTATAAAATGACTACCCAGTGTTAATGCTAGAGACAACTCCTTGGGTAGTTCTGATTACGTTCAGTTCACTGCACCATGCTGTTTGCTTTCATCATTCATTCACTTCTTTGTTCTTCTCAAAGGATAATTAATAATTGCAGGGCTTAATAGTTGAGGCATGTGCCACAATTCAAACACGTGATTTTAACGAAGTGTGAGTATGTGTGTGTAAGTAGTACAGATTCGTGAATCCGCTGTCCTTACCTTAGCTGTCTGAGATTTCTGGAGCCATACACCTAGTGCAACTGGTTCTTACAGCAAGGCAGATTCAATCCAGGTGAAATTCAAAATTTTTAAAACTCACTATGCATTGAAATTTGAAACGTTTGACTTTTTGCTTCGTTACAGCATCATTACAGCAGTATTAATGTATTCCATGTTTTTTTTTTTGGGTAAAACATATTGCAAGGCCATTTTTAAGGTGCAAAAATCCACAAAACCATAATGATTTCTTACCAACCCCTACTATACAGTCAGAAGCTGCAGAGATAGATGACCTGTCTTGTTTTATTGCTATGATCCCTACTCAAATATATAAGTTTTTCTTACATATAGTTATTTGATTAATTGTTTGTGACATATTTACAACTGGTGAACCAGCACATACCAGATTGAATGGAAACATATTGTAAAATCAACTGAACGACTTAATGTGTGCCCCAAATATCAAATTACTGGAAAGCAATGTGGCCATTCAAAGCTTTGTTGCACTGATTTTACAGCATTGATAATGAAGAACAGACAAGAAACATCTTTGAAATCAATCTAGTCACTATGGAAAGTGTTACTAAATGTGCATCCCAACTATGAATCACTGAGAAGTGATTGAAGTGGCTTTTCTGTTTTGTTTTAGGATATGCACTACTGTTATACAGCATTACAAACAATGAACAGGAGAGACACCTCTGCTATCAATCCAGTCATGTGCAAAAATTACAGTAGATTCTTGTGACAGCCAACTGCACTGAAGCAATCATGCTTTACCATGAATCAACACCTATACACAGGGGCGTCAGAGTAAAAGTGAAAGTGGTAAGGCTCAGTCTGGGGGCATGGCCCTCCAGGAAAATTTTAAATTGCACATTTTAAGATGCTGTTTGGAGGCAATTTTGGGTTGTAATACCGGGTGGAAGATGCTATAGTTAGCTATCTGGAAATTTTAAGTGTTTAATGATATAACTGGACACTGCCAAAAGGCACCACCATAATACTGTTTAACTCTTAAAACTTATCATTTGAGTTTATTAATTAAGAGATAAACTGTAAAGAATGTTTCCAAGGTAGCTACAAAGACAAACCATAGATAATAGACACCCCTACCTGGATTGGAAGCACACGTATAGTGCCCATACAAAACTACTGTTCTATCCACATTTCGCGCCTAAAGTTTTCAAACACTCTTTTTCATTCGAAGATTCTGTTTTACTGTCTAGATACAGCTCGGTTGCTTTAACTAGTAAGTTTTGTAGATTGTTTCTTGGGTGGCGATTGGCCTACTACTGGTATAGGCGCTTTCCGTATAAAAAGTATTTGAACATGTTTGTGAAAATGGTGGGGTGAACAAGTTTAGTGTAAGGCTGATGCTTATTACTAACTAATGCTATATGTGTACTTGTATGTGTTTCATGGTATATTCGCTCCAGTTTAGTCAAGTATCACCTTTTGCGCTTGTCAAACTTCTAGCTAATACACATCAGTACACCCACTATGAATAGGCCAAACCTTATATTCCATAGCGGTAGGCTTACTACTCACCAGTAAGCAAAACATGTTCTTATAAAATATACTCCTGGTACTGTGTACAGTATAAGGGGCGCGAAGCACGGATAGATTAGGTGGCGCTTAGAAGTTTCTAATCCAGTATGAGGTGTCTATTATCTATGGACAAACAAAGCTAAATATAATGGTAATTATTTTTAGAGGCCCTTACCACAGAATAAATCAACATGAAGCTGCTCTGAGTGAAAACCAGGTTACATGTTTTAAGTGTTCCTTCTGTCAGTTGTTAAATTAATAAATATTCCATGTTAGTTTGGCTTTATAAAGGCTGCAGTTTTTTAAAATTTCAAGCCAGGTTCTGGCCTCATTGGTCACACCTACTCTGATGCCCTTGCCTACACACAGTAGTGGAGAAAGAAATGGGACACAAAGGAGGTCAAAGGTAACTTCATAATGCATGTGCTGCAGCTGCTGTGGTGAAAAGTCATGCTTGGGCTGTATTAATGTTGAATGAAGATACCAGTCAAAAATTTAGTTCAGGGCCAGAGGAGGGAAAGTTGAGTTGGTCAGGCCATTTGCTATAATGTTGAGATTGCTACTATATGCATTCCAATGAGAGAGGAGTTGCTGCACAGTGTGCAAAGCGCACTCTGTGAAGTGCAAAGCACAAGCATTCTAGGGGGATCTGGGGGCATGCCCCCAATGAAATTTTTGAAAATTAGACACTCAGATATGCAATTTTAGTGATATTTCACTGCAAGCTAACTATATAAATATGTTCAAGCTTATCTGTTGATCTTCAGACTTTTATACTATGTACAATAGGTAGTAATTGTAGACCTGACATACAGGGGACACAGCATGAAACTTGCTGTATGGCTAGTGTTCATTTAGTTATAGCAATTGAGGGGGTCTGGGGGTGCAACCCCCAGGAGCTTAGTTAGGGTCCGCAATGCGAAAAATCGATATCCTCCAATCAACTACCTAACTATTGTCATGTGCTAGGCTAAGTGTAACTTGAATAACACCAGCGTGGCAACCAAGTTTGTTACTTTCTTCTGGCAGAAAACGATACAAATGTCTTAAAATCACGTGATTTTTCGCTGCAGCGGTTCGTAGGGTTCTTCGTATGCCACGATATTCACTCTCAACATTGTTCAAGTAGTCTATCATCAACTCAAAGTATTGGTGGTTTGATTTTATTGGTCAGTTTCTGGTGGCAGCACGATCTGTGCAGCTTTTTGACGACAGACAAAATGTTTCTTCCTCTGGAGCACAGGACAAGCAGAGCAGCAACTGCGCCGTGGGTCAGCAATGACCAGTACTAGGTAAAGTACCTGCATGCGGAGTATGGTTATAATTGAAGCTTGTTAGCCATCTGGCTGAGCCATCTATATGCTGAAATTCGGCCAAAATGGCGCGATTTTTGCGAGCAAATACCAGAATGGTTGATACATCAGTGAGACAGTCTCCAACAGCAAGGATATGAAGCTTATAAACACCTAACAATACGGCTATCTCGCCCAGTAAACGCATAGAGCAGTCCAATGCGAGGTCCAATGCATGAAATAGGCACTCACGTGATTGATATTCAAATCTCCGAAAATACAACTATAATCTATTCCAATGACCTTAAAATCACTTGGAATCAAGTGACAATCAGTTTGTGTGCGTTAGGTTCAGCATCTCGACTAGCCCAGCAGTCTAAGACTTTTCCTACGATATCATCATAGTAAAAAACACACCTGCACTGGCCCACACCAGGCCTGAGTGAACAATTAACACAAATATTTACAAAAG